>NC_142521.1:34513464-34688464 GCF_964205215.1 Stylophora pistillata | reverse complement strand
TAACTAAATAGACTGGTAGGGATTCGTTCTCGGTATCAGTCGGGAATTTTGCTCCCTATCCAGGCGAACCTCTCGCAGATAGCCAAGATGCCGATGTAGCCGCCGATGAATAAGACGAGGATGGCATTTTGCCCGAAATCCTGTTTTTTGGCCTCCCAACATGCAAGCCACACACCATGCTTTTACCCTTCTTTCACAGAAGTACACAACCAGTGACGTCACAGGGCTGTTTTGGCCGCGCCAAGATGGCCGCCAATTTTGATCTCAGCCGGTCAACTTCGAATGGTTAAAAATGTACTTTCCGCTATGCTTTGGCCCAAAAAAAGTACACAGCGTTTGCAAATAACGTTCAACTTCTATAATATTGCAAAAATCTCGGATATGAAAATTACGTTTCAGTAGCACTTTAAGTTCATTTATCCCAACGACTGTTCCAATGTTTACTTCGCGTACATCATTCCTGTATAGTTATTGTATAGTCCAAAGCTGCCATTGAAACTAGCATTGATAAAAAAAAAAAACAAAGGAAAAGGAGAAGAGCTGGTTCATTTCTTTTTGGCTAATGCTACGGACTAATTATATCACTGTTTACTCGTGCAAGGTGGGTAAGGATGCCAGAATTACATTTATAATACTGCCTACCAGGTTTGAACAATAATCAACCTTTCATCCCCAAAATCCACTCCCTCTCCCCCCACCACCATCCATCCTTTTTCTTTTTTAATTTCGTGATAAAAAGCAAGAGAACAATATCACAAAAAAGAGTAAGGAAATCAATAAGAAAGTTGATATGGTGCTGTTGCCTGAATCCATTTAAAGGAACTCAATCTGTGTGATTTTTTGGGAGTAACGCTCAGTTTTGTTTTGTCGAAAGAAAGAAGTGGACAAATGTCAATAAATCAGCTCAACAAAACATTTAGACGAATATTTGCTTCTCATAACTTGACTGATCTACCTAATAATACTGGATATTTTGTTACTCACCAGATTGAGATGAAGTCCATCCCTGGCCGCACTCGCCGTTATCAAGGCCATCAAACACTTGAGTTATTCATGGATAAATTCGCACAGTAAGTGAAAGGATGTTCATATACTGGAAAACAAAGCTAATTGCAACTTCGTTGGTCGCATTTTTTGGCGTTGTTCTAATTAGCTTCTTGTATAAAATTCTCTGCTTTGATATTCTGTCGCGATTGCTTGGCTAAAAATAGTTAAGTTACAATATATGTCATTTGTCTCTGCAAGTAGCCCTCTGTGCAAGTACCTCTCTCTCTCTCTCTGTAAATCCCCCTGGCTTGGATACTCTCCAGTGCTACTCGGTCCAAGTCATCGTTTATTGTTTCACAACGGAAGATAATGTTTTACTTACACGCCGTGCTGTACCAGACGTTTAGCGGCGCGCGATAGTAAACGGCGTAATGGTAGCTGTGGATAGAAAAAACGGGGATGATTTGGGTCCGTCCAGGCCCAAACCCAAACCTCCTTCGATTTTGGCCCCGCTGTTATTATCACGCCGTATTACGATCGCGTCCCGCATGTCTCACTGATCGCCTTGAACAAGCTATTACACGCCCTGTAAATAAGAAAGGCGCTAAAAAAAATTCTTACACGTTGACTTACCCCTGTGGCATTCGCCTCAAATGCGATATCCCACGTCAATCGTGGTGCATGTGTTAGTCTCCCAATGATAGGGAAAATAATGGGATATGATAATGCATGGACAACTGTAATGAACAAATTATCTGTTTTTCAAAAGATGTAATCAAGCAAAAGCCTCATATCACAAATATCAAACAAACGTGGACATCCAACCTTTCATATTTTTGCACTAAGAAAGAAATTCATTCGTTTGTATCTATGTTATCGTGAGGAAGTATCGTAAATTCGTGACGGTTTTTGGGGACAAATGGACTTGCATAACGATTATCATTCATCCTTGTGTCGATTGGTGTTCCAACTCCCTGTTATATGGATTTCCATTCCATCTTTCCGAAGAAAAGACACTTTTTGTTGTTTCATTAAACAATTGCGAGCGCTGTTTACTTGATACATGCGCTATCTTGGATTGTTTTTTGGTGTTGTTGTTTAAAATGCAATAAATAAGCGGAGCAAAAACGATTACTGGAAAAAAAAATTGTTAGTTTACTTTCCCTGATGGCATCCTGAGTTAAATTTGTTTGGCCAACTGGGTATCTTAAAAGAAAGAAAAAGCGGGACTATCTTACGGCAGGGTCATGCTTGGCTTATTTAACTATTTCAACTTCATGAATTAACCACTAGCTGATTCTTATAATCAACAAGCTACTCTAGAAACAAGGAAAAGGAAAAGAGATTTAAGGAAGGCCCTTCCAGCTTCCGTACTTTTATTCATGAGGTAATTTTGTATATAATGAGATGCTGAAGTTGACATCAAATAAAAAATTAATCTCTTTTCAGATATGCACAACGAACAGAAGTATCAATAAAAAATGAAGCCGTCAATAATTGGGAAATAAATAAGTCCAAGAGTAAAATAACAAGGATTAATGTTAAAATGATTGAGTACTAGACATTTACCTGATAAAATACAGTACGCAAGAAAATGCCATCCCTTCGTAACACATGGACCCTAAAAGTTCCTGAAAGGACACAGACATACATTTGACTGGGATGCAAAGTGGTGTTTCGTTGCCTGTTATAAAGTGATATAAGTCTAAACCGTTACGATTCTACTCTTCGTTCATTAATTGACCTTTAGGCATCTATTGTTACTCTTCCGTCGCCCGCCTGTTACTCTTCGTAGGCCTGTTACTCTTCACCTGCGTGCGCCCTGGTTTGCTGAGGAGATGAGATCGATGAAAAAGTTGAGATGAAAACTGGAAGCTGAAAATGGAGTACCACCAGGAGTGACCTCGCAATCGTTTGTATATGGATCAGTGTCGAATAGTTAATGATTTGGTTCGCAATGCCAAAGAAATTTAATTTTCCTCTCTCATCGAGAATAACTGTGGAAGCCAACGGGTTCTTTTTCAAGCCATCAACAATCTTCTGAACCTTAAGCTTAATACCCTACATCCAATATCTGATGCTGGTTTAGCTGATCAGTTCACTTCATTTTTCAAGAATAAGATTCGTCTTACTCGAGATAGATTACCGCAGTTTATTGTTGATGGAACCTGTTCAGATATTTTCTCTACTGTTGCCGAGACTTCAACTCAACATCATTTGTATTTTTTTGACCATAATTTATTCCAAAGTTCTGCCAGTTTTACTTAGCCAAAAACATCCTATCGACTCCAAAACCATGTGCCTTTACATCTGGGTTACTACGTTTCTTACTTGGTACTTTATACAATATCAAAGTAAATGTCCAGTTCGTTAAATACTAGAAATCTACAGTTCTGCGGCGGTAAATCTACACTGCGTCAATGTGAACTAACATCCTTTAAAAGAGTTTGGACGTAGAGCATAGCCACGGTGCTTAATGCAAGTACTGCAAGGTTATGTCTTGTACGTTGGATACTGTTCCGGTCTCTGTTCTCATTAGAGACCTTCCTGTTCTTCTTCCATGGGCAGTAATCACTGATCTGGTAAATTTCTCTCTGGAAACTACGTCTATGCCTGTGACACTCAGACTGCTCTGATTATTCCACACTTAAAGAAGCCATATCTGAATGCTGACGACTTCGAAAACTTTCGTCCTGTTTCAACTACTGATTATTGGATCCCAGTTTTTGCAGTTCCCACCTGTTGTAGATGCTGAATCCGTGATCCGTCCATCTAAGTACACCAGTGGAATTGGTGTCACATTCGATAGTGCACGGAGCTTTGGGCATCATATTATCATAATATTATTGATATTTGAAAGTCTTGTTATTCTGATGTATGTAATGTTCATCCCATTAAATAATTTCTATCAACCACCTCTACGAAATTTTAGTTAATGCCTTTGTTGCCTCAAGACTTGACAAATATAATTCTTTATTATCCAACTACACTCCGTAGAATACAAGTAACGCCCAAGACGAGTACTAATCTCACGCGGTGCTTGTACTCTAGAGAACCAGCTAGACAGATTTTCTCGCATCGCGCAGCGGACGGACTGGATTAAAGTTACAAAAAAAAAAAAAAGAAATGGTGGACAATTTGAGTTATTTTGACGACGAAGATTCGTAATGGCTGGCGAATATTGATCCAAACTTAGATAAATCGAGCGAAGAAAGGCAGTTAGACGACAATTGAAATAATGCACCTAAATAACAATTTAGTGTGTTCGATACTAGATAAATTAATAGACGTTTTGGGTGTGTCGTATCTCTGAGTATTTTTACTCGTTATTTGTATTTTGACTCGCCTTATGGGCTAGTCAAAATATGACACAACTCGTAAAAATACATAGCGATACTACACGACGACACGTCTAATAAGACATATTTATTATATAGTCTACCTCGTTGCCTTTTATATGAATTACAGCTCGTGCAGAATTGTTCACCTCGCTTAATTTTAGTTGGCTGCAAGTGTGATCATATCAAGCTGTATCACGCCATTACTCAATGAGCTTCATTGGCTGTCCATGGAACATCGTAATACTTTTGAATTACTTTTAATAACCTTTGCGGCCCTGAGTGACTTGGCTCCTTGTTAAATTAGTGACCTTCTGCATATATACACTCCAAAATGTGATTAAGGTCTTCACCTAGTTTTTAACTTCAAGTTCTTCCTTCTCATCTCCATTTGAAAACCCATCTAAAGGATAATTCCTTATATATAAAACCTTTGCATGCATTATTGTTAATCTATTAACTGTTTTTCGCAATAAGATCTCAAAAGAAGGTGTTCTGTTTACATTTTTCTCATAAAACCTCCATATACGAAGAAATTTTGTCATTTAGACTGAAGCTTTCATATATCAGATCGCTGACAATACCAATCATTTCTGCCTGTTTTACTAATCACTTTGTTCACTGAGTAAGGTCTAGCTTAGATGTGTTTCCCAAAGCACCAGTCCGGGTTGCGAGTCGCACAAGACTGATTTTTTATAACCTACAATCGGTGATTAGTGATTACTGTTATCGTTCAGTTACAAAAATGCAAGAGGGGGAGGGAGGGGGGAGGGTCTTGACAATCTACAAATAATAGTGATATACTGCACATTAAATAGGAGTACTAAACACAAAATATCAACCAGAATGTAAATTGATCAAAGGAGCACTCTACGAAATAATATTATAACCATTTTTATCTGGAGGAGATGCTTTAGCTGGCTGTATGGTGCTCAATACATAAAGTAGAGCGTAAATAAGAATAGTAAAATCAACAACGTAGTCTGAAAACTGTAGTCATGAAACTGCGAGTCACGGAAACTTTGTTTCGTTGTTGATTTTACTATTTATATTACCATTTTTATTTTTATTCATCATTATTCTAATCTTTCTTTTTAATATTTACCCTCTGTCCTTGGTAGCTCATGTATGTCGCTGTCGCTCAGTTTTCTACCCTGGTCCTTTTCAGTTAAGGGAACAAACAGCGAGGGGTTGAGGCAGCTATTGGGTGCGCTTTGAAGGTGATCGTTATTCTGTGAGCTGATACTCACAACTAAGGTCTATCCACCACCTGACGAATGATAAGATGAAGTAAAATTAGTGCTCATGTAGCCCCCTGTCATTTATAATGTAATTGATGTCTTCAAACTACTATTTCCCGGGAAGGTTTGCTATTGGCCTGGACAAAATGTACAAGACCAATTTATCCCAGGTAACTCCTATACATTTCCAGCATAGACACTTAGGATTTGCCTTTCAACATCCAACTGCATCGGATACAAGAGTAGTGAGAGGCTATCCATCCACTAAAAACATGGTAATTTAACCTCACTGCATTGCCCTTAATTACAACTACAGTAACACTGCTACAGAGAAAGACTGAGAATCAGAAGGTATAGCTTTTCAATCGCATCAGAGGAAAAATTAAAGCGTTATTATTATAATCGACTCTTTGCTTACGATTTCATCCCTTTGTACATGCCATGTATTTCCATATCACAGTAGACTTGTGCGTTTCTATTTCCAATATTTATTCAGTAGTGGCCGCTTCCGCGTGGGACCACTTATTAAGAATTTCCGAGCAAGATCTGGATTCATCATCCTGTATATTTTAGATTATTATATTATTAGATTATCCAAAATGTTTCAGCTACTCAATAGTTTATTTTTTTAAAGCATGTATTTATTTGTTTTCTTTATTTCACTATGGCTAATTTAGGTGTTCTCTGGACCACGCCGTTTTATTTACTTGCAACCATCCGTGCATTACGGTTGGACAATAACATAAATGCTTCTTATAAATTAATTACGATATCGTGAGCTACTTGGGAGAGGATATATTTACTAGTTGGTCGTAGTCACAAAGCAACGAAGCCTAAACGATGGTGAATATTTTTCCCAAAGTGTTGACAAATGGCTGAGCCAGAGGAGGAAATCACACTTTTATTTTCTTTCGTAGAATTCGTCAAGGTCATACCTTGTTCATATAAACTGATCCTTTCTTCGGGCAAAAATCCCTTGGGTGTGTATGTTTAATTGTTTGCATCGTTCAAATCACATGACTTATCTTTTAAATGGAAGTTCAAACTCTTGCAGCGAGACTCGCTCGAACAGATCATCACACACTCACTAATACTGGAAGTTTTTCGTGTTGAAACAACGTGACCGGAAAAATGATGACCATACTCTGAATGTGTGGAGTGATGGCACTGCTTATTGGATTGGCCTAGCTGCACATGCCATATAACGATGAAAAAGAGAAAATAACACAGCAGCATGGTTTTCTAATGAAATGACGAAAAACAGAAATATTTGATTCAAATAAACTCAATGCTAAAGGCTTGGATTGTGATTTATCATTTTATTGCCAAAACGTGAGTGTGAATACGAATAAGATTGTAAGGAATACTTACTGGCTGGTGCAGCCAAACTCAGCCAATCATGACCGTTGGAAAGTTCTCAAAATATCACAGTTCCTCAAAATGTACCTACCGTATGTGAGGCACTTTTTAGATCCTTCATGGGAGCTTGCGAAATTCGAGTACAAACCGCGAGTAGGACTAAACAACGGCTTGCGTTATCCAGCTAAAGAAGTCCTTTTTAACAAGATAAAAATACGGAAGTTACTGCCTTGGAAGAGAAGCTGAATCTAAAGATATTGCTCCTGACATCTCAATAAACTAAATCCAACGAGACAAAGAAAGTGGTCGGCCCAATATCTGTTATTCAAAAGATGTCATTAAAAATAGCAATTTTATTAACCATTGTATATGTATATGCATTGTATAGTGTATATACACTATTCTTTAGTGTGTGGCGGTTGAAGATCTTGTGTAAAGGATGGTTTTTCGGGAAGCATCCGTCAACAATATTTACTTGATAAGACGTCAATAAACACACTTTGCTATGCCTGAAGAGCCGCAACAGCGGTGAAACGCGTAGCGCAAAAGCAAAAAAAAAGATAAAGAGGACTTTCGTTTTTCATTTATTCTAGTATCTTTATTCGACACAGAAGTTTACAGTTTCTTTACATTATATATATATTTATTAAAAACTAGATCATTGGATAATGCAATTCAAGACTTTTTATTGGCTTAGCCATTATGGTATATCAGCCAATATACCATAATCTACAAATATGGTAAGCGTACGTGGCAGCTTAAAATTAAAAGGGAGTTGGAAATTTAATAAAATTTAATAATTTAATTTAACGTTTTTAATAAAACAATTATTCCACTCACGCTTGTTGGATATGAGATGATTATAGCCAACTCGGCGCTACGAGCCTCGTTGGCTATCTATCATCTCATATCCAACGCGCGCTCGTGGAATAATTGTTAAATACACCCGTTTTAAAAAAGCTTTTCACATGGATATATAAATATATATATATATATATCCATGCTCGCTGGTTTACATGCTCGCTGGTTTACTCTAGTTTGAGCACTCTGGCATGGCTTAGATGATACCACAAAGGTTGGGTCGTTTGGGGTGACCGTCTCGGTTCTCCCCCATCCTAGCATTAGCACTGCACTGATGAGGCCCGGAAGGCCGAAACAGTACTGTCTGCAGTTATATATATATATATATATATATATATATATATATATATATATTTAATATACTTTTGTTTTCTTGCACGTGCACTCGTGTGTATTTTTCACGTGTCATTGTCCAACATGTGAAAAATCTCGTTTTAATGAGAAATTCCCTCTTTGTCGGGTTCTTTGTTTGAATTTGAAGGAGGCGGCGTGACCGAGTGGTTAGGGTGCTGGACTTGTATTCCGGTGTCCCGTGTTCAAGTCCTCCACCCTGCCACTCACTGGATTTGTTCTCGGATGCCCCTAGTTCAACTCCTCGGCCGCGCTCTGTAAATAGCCCACTTGTCTGCCTCCTGCCAGTGGGGATTTTTTAGCTCTTAGTCTACATTGTGGCTGAAAAGCCCCTAAGGGGGAGCCTCAATTAACGTATATTATCATTATTATTATTATTATTATTATTATTATTATTATTATCATTAATTTGTGAACAAAGAAAAGAATATATGAATCCTGTTGGCAATTAGTTTCATTTGCATACTCCAGGAAATGAAAGAATGGAAAATGTGCTTAGTTATAAGTTATCTACTGTTGACGTTACACGATGAGCTTTCTTACTACAATCCGTATCTACAATGATTCCTCTGATAAAAGAACGTTTCAGCGACAAATAATTCAAGATTTAAGTATTTAAGACAACGCCGTTGAAATGAAAAAGAGTGTTTTCCAGGCGAAAGAATCTTTCTTTGAGGACGATATCACGGTGGATGACGTGGATATTGGGTATGTGGGAAAGAGTAATAACAAGCGGTTGATTAAAACGGATCAACACGTCGACGACGCTTACGCGAGCAGGTTTCATCACAAACATAGCGAGTTGGTCATCTATATTGAACAAAAAAAGAGAACAAGCCAGGGTCAGAAACGAAAATTATCTACCGCTGAGAATGGTAGGTGGATTATTTTCATTTACCTCAATTGTTGTTATTTCTTGTCCTCTTGTGTTTGCTTGTTTTAAGCTAATTTCTCCCTTTAATTAATGGCATTTAGATGATTCACAACATCAAGGAGATGACGAACACAAACCGTCAAGAGTGGAAGGTGTGCAAAGGCAATTAATGAATAAACACGGCGATAAGTATTCAAATGCGGAATACTTCCTCTGGGCAGAGACCATCGTAAGTGTAAAAGTGAATATATTGTAACAAACAATTATAGTATCATTCAAGTGTAACCTGTACAAATATATCCAAATCCCTGATCTTTATATACTGCCAAACAAAATGATACAGCTCAATAAGCTGCAAGGTACAGTAAGGGCTAGATTTAGTCATACACCAACAGATCATTGGGGTAAATCATGATATATATACCACATACTTGTGTCTATAGTTTTGTCCATCACACAGCCAATGCCAGCGGCCTCAGTAAAACCACGATACTGAGTTTCAGTAAGTCCAGTATATGTGAACGCATGAACCATTCTGCAATGATTTTTTTCAATTGTATCACTGACCTGAGCATACTAATTTACTAGAAATAAAACATGAGAGAACAGAATGGAAAGCCATAATTTACATAATCCAAGAGGATATACTTGTACCTGTAAACTTGTCATAGATATATGTGACAAACTTTCCTGTGATATTTGTCTTCGATAATGCTTACTTGAAAAGTAGCTCATTTACATATTATACTCACCTAACATTGGCGTAGTACTTTGCAGGGTGTCCCAAAACTCCAGATCTGAGCCAAGTAACTGGGTCATTGCACACACAGGGAAATTCAAGCTTACAAACGTGCCCTTGACTTGAAAAAGTAGCTGAAGCCCATGTGTAATCTTCGCCACAAAATTCACACAATGGATTTGTGATGAAGTCTTTACACAGTGCTTGCAAAGATGACTTCGTGCACACATGGCATCCATCATCCACTGTAGAATCCACACAGATCTGTCTTATTCTAGTTTGTCGTCGGTCTCGCAATTCAACAGAACTAGATGATGGCCGAACGGGTTGAGAGAGAGCAGTTCTCGGCCTGTCGAGCACATCAGTCTTGGTGATGGATGAAGAGCTACTTTCCACAGCTGATGAACAAATCATTTCAAAATACGAGTCTTTCCATTAAATCAGCATTTTGTGGGGTACAAGACTTTCTATCTATACCAAGAGCCGATTTAGCGTTGCTTATCCTCTGTTTGATAGCTTCCAAACGACTTTGCTGGTCCTTTTTTACTTCAATTGTGAGACTGAAATGTGGGTTTCGTTCCGCTGGATCTCACCGTGCATTTGTACGCTTGTTGATTTCTGTACGTTTCTTTTTATCTGGAGGGGGAAAGCTTTCCATTTTCCGAGTCCAATCGTAGAGTAACCTCAACAAAAGGTCTCACACTAACAGAAATTATCAAAGTCAACTTCAAAGCGAATTGAAGGTTATTTCCTTCGCGTCACTGCTCGATCCGGCCTCAAATATATAGCATATTGGCGCATAAATTCACTGGAACACTGCTTACCACTGCACCGGTGAAATTAAAACTCACAATAGACAAAGATAGCCCCACGGATAGCCTGGTGGGCTCTTCGAATTCAACTGTAATAACGCAAGTTTTTTTACACGAAACGAGGAAATATTGTACTCCAAACAAAACTAATCACAGAAACATAACTCTACTGATATTTTTCGACCGTTTCTGGGTATGTTTTATTTCTTTTCACGTGTATAACAAATGCTAAGTGTTCGTTGCGATTCTCCTCATCGTCCGCCATCTTAATTTTTTTGGGTGAATTCAAAATTAGGGGGAGGAGCTAATGCCTTTTATAGCGCGCCTTCGTGTTTAAATACATGCTACGTAACGTAATGACATAAAGAAAGCGCACGCAAAACTTTACTACAATTAACATTACTGCACAAGAAACAAGAGACAAAAATGATGTGTAGCGATCTACACGATTAGTGGAAAAAGAAAGTAGTTCACTTACTTTCCCCGATGACATCCTGAGTTGAATCTGTTTGGTCCACTGGGTGTCTTAAAAGAAAGAAAAAGCGAGACTATCTTACGGTATGGTCATGTTTAGCTTATTTAACTTTTTCATGTTCATAAATTAACCACTCGCCGATTCATGTTCTTACTCTCAACATGTTGCTCTTTCACCAAGGGAAAGGAGGAGAGATTTGAGGAAGGCGTTTTGGTTGATATTGTTTGCAATATTCCAACTGATTTTATTTTTCTTTTGAGAAATTTTTTGTTCAATTTAGAGTTTAATGTATTGGTTTTAAATGAATTTGAACCCCTTCCAGCTTCGGCACTTTTATTCATGAGGTAATTTTGAATGAAATGACATGCTGAAGTTGACTTCAAATAAAAAGAAATCTCTTTTCAGATACGCATAATGAACAAAATGATAAATAAAAAAGAAGCAGTCAATAATTTGGAAAAAGATAAGTCCAAGAGTAAAATATCAAGGATTAATGTTCAGATGAATGAGTATCAGAAATTTACCTGATAAAATACTGTATGCAAGAAAATGCCATCACTTCATAGCATATCGACCCTAAAGGTTCCTGAAAGGACACAGACGTAGATTTGATTGTGATGCTAAGAGGTGTTTCGTTGCCTACTATTAAGTGACGAGAGTCTAAACCCTAACAATTTTGAAACAAACACTTGATAAATACGCGTAAAAGTAACTTTGAGTTGTTTTCGGTCACCACTGATTATTTGTGTCTGTCCACCGTTACGATTCTACGCTTCGTTCATTAAATGACCCTTAGGCATCTATTTTTTACAAGCCTGTTACTCTTCACCTGCGTGCGCCCAGGTTTACTGAGGAGATGAGATCGAAGAAAAAGTTGAGAAGAAAACTGGAAGCAGAAAATGGATTACCACCAGGAGTGACCTCAGCAATCGTTTGTATATGGATCAGTGTTGATTAGTTAATGATTTGGTTCGCAATGCCAAAGGAATTTATTTTTGCTCTCTTACTGAGAATAACTGTGGAAACCAGCAATTCTTTTTCAAGCCATCAACAATCTTCTGAACCCTAATATCATACATCCAATATCTGATGCTAGTTTAGCTGATCAGTTGAATTCATTTTTAAGAATAAGATTAGTCTTATTCGGGAAGGATTACCGCAGTTTACTGTTGATGGAACCGGTTCAGATATTCCATCTACACTGCGTCAATGTGAACTAGCATCCTTTGAAAGTGTTTGAACTCATAGCATAGCCACGGTGCTTAATGCAAGTCCTGCAAGGTTATGTTAGAATCAAGTCCTGCAAGGTTATGTCCTGAAGCAACGAAGCTGAAAACGGAAGTGTATTTTTTCTCAAAGTTTTGACAAAAGGTTGAACCAGAGAAGAAATCTCACTTTTATTTTCTTTTATAGAACTCGTCAATGCCATACCTTGTTCGTATAAACTGATGCCTCCTTCGGACCAAAATCCCCTGGGTGAGTATGTTTGTTTGCATCATTCAAATCACATGAATAGTATTTTAAACAGAAGTTTACACTTTTGCAGCGAGATTCGCTCGAACAGATCATCACACACTCGTTAATACTGGAAGTTTTTCGTGTCGAAGCAACGTGACCGGAAAGGTGATGACTATACTCTGAATATGTGGAGCGACGGCACTGCTTCATAGCTTGGCTTGGCTGTACGCGCTATATGACGATGAACATGACAAAATAACAAAGCAACACGGTTTTCTAATGAAATGACGAGATAACAAACCAAACTCAGCCAAACTCAGCCAGCCACGACTGTTGGAAAGTTCTCAAAATAATATAGTTGCTCAAAGTGTACCTACCGTATGTGAGACACTTTTGAGATCTTCCACAGGAGCTTGCGAAATTCGAGTACAGAGCGCGAGCAGGACTTAACAACGGCTTGTGTAATCCAGCTTTTGAGGTCCTTTGTAACAAGATAACAATGCGAAGGCTACTTCTTTGAAAGAGAAGCTAAAATTAACAATGTTGCTCTTAACGTCTCAATAAACTAAATCCAACAACACAAAGAACAGTCTGTTTCTAAACAGTGGAAGGCCCAACATACGTCATACAAAAGATGTCATTGCTAATTAACAATGTCATCAACCACGCGAAATTGCACAACTTTGTTTATTTTCAATTCTAGGCAGTAAACATGGAAACTAAACCCAAGACGATTGATAAAACAGAAATGAAACAGGGAAGATCGATATGAGTAATCAAATTGAGAAGTTTCCATAATTATGTGATGAAATTCACATTGAAAGAAAAGATAATTAACTAAAAGAGAGATATTCCAATTGGCGAACATTTAAAATAAATATGATAAAGTGCACATGACTCGAAATCCGCCCCCCCCCCATTTTTATTTCTTATTATTAAAGTTTAGGTATTATTTGATCAAATTCTGGTATTAGAACCTTCCTGGGAGCGCTTTAGTAGTTTTCCCGCCGGCTCAAAGTTGAGCATTTTTCCCAAAACTGTGCGACAATTCCCGCGCGGCCAAAATTCCTCTGTGACGTCATCAGTTGTGTAGATTGCGCCCGGGAACATGGCGGATAAGTGAACTCAAAGAGTCTCCGGGAAATCGTATGTAGCTGTGGCCCCGGGTTAGTCAGCTGTATGAATTCAAGTCAAACACCAGGCATATAAATGCATCTTTTTCCTTCTAATAAAATTTTAAGAAGGAAATGGACGAATTTCGTCCATAAACATCGGCCAGGTTTTAAGCCATCGTAGACCTCAGTGTTGTGTTCTGTGCATTTCGCGCCAGACAGCAGTTTGTCGAAAGATCAGCATTAGAGATCAGCCGAGCTTTCGAAGGCTTGAGAAGGGAGCAATCCCAACGATCGATGTGGCAGTCAGGCAAGAGAATGGCCTAGAAGGGACAGATAGAGGACTGCGGAGGATACGTTATATTCCAATAATTTATAATTAATGGCAATCGACATGTCTACTGATCATGTTTACTTTGGTGAATTCGATCGATCTTGATATTACTGCTCTTATTTAATAATCGGTACACAAATTTATCATTTTTCTCAGGTGGTCAGAGAGGTTTTAAACAACACAGTTGTTCTCCTTCGCCGACTGTGAAACTTTTGTAGTGATTTTATTTGTTGGAAATATTTGCTCTCATTTTATTTGCTTGACATTCAGTTGGCATTGCAATGTGAGGGATAAAGCAATCTGCATTGCCAGCTATATTTGACTAATTATTGCCAAGGTTAATTGGTGGCAGAACTAGCAAAAAAATAGAACGCATTATTTGTTGCAAAGTTACAAATCATGAGGATGGAAATGCCAACAGACACCTTGTTTGTTATTATTTTTTACTTTTTACTTAATTAATTGCTGAACAAGATTCCATGTAGTCTTCACAAAATAAAGTTTCTGAAAAAGAACCTCCAGCAAAGAAAATGACCTACACTTGCAGCAAATGTAAAAATCCAGGACATCGACGTAACCACTGCCACACGCTAATGGATGTCTAACATGGAAAGAGCATGAATAATTGTCATCATAGCAAATTTTTGAGCACTAGGCATATTGTTTGTTATTGTTTTGAAAAGTTCACATTTAAATGTTAGGGACCCACAATTTGCAATTGCTAACTTTGAAAGTCTTCTGTGCATTTTTGGCCAGGGCTAGGGGCGGGGGGGGTGAGGGGCACTTGACCCATGTTTAGGTATAAGGTGCCATTGGGTTGTTGAAACCCTGAAACACCCATTGTTTCTTCCTGTCATCAGAATGTACTGAATTTTTGTCAACATGCAGTTGTGTTATAATGCTGATAGGGCAACTTAAAGGTACTGACAACAATATTGTTCTGAAAAATAATTTAATGCCTTCTAAATAAATACAGATAAACATCATACTCAGTGAGTCTTGCAGCGGTACCCTGTCAGACCCTAATTAGAACAGCCGCGCTTGAAATTATATACCCCGTGCAGGGTGTAACTGCAGTAATCGTAACCTCACAACACCACGATGATAAAGACGTATTTATTCGGTACGAATGATTGTGACGTTATGTGGGTTGAAACTTAAAACAATAAACGAATACGAAATTACAGCAATCGACTAATAAAAGTGACAAGAAAGAAATACACTGAAGGAACTGAACAAACTTGAAATGACAATACTTACACTGTTACGATTTCTTCGAAACTGCTGGACGAAACTGCTGGACGAATATAAACTGCCAAAAGGCGAAAATAAGATGAACTGGAGTAACTGCTTAAAGCGAACTACTGTATGACTAACGGATGACTAAGCTCTGAACTTGAGAAAAACTAATTTATATATTCGAAAACGACTAGCTAACTTAAAGTGCAATTAGCGCTTATATTACGAAAGAAACTAATTAACGAAGATACGTGACATAGAAAGAACAGAAGCTAACTGAGCAGCGAAAAAATACTAACGAACGATGAGAAGCAGCGACAACACAAAAGGACACCCTAATGATTGATTGAACGAGAAAAACAAAAAAAACATTCCGCACGCTAAGACCCTACACAGGGTGGAGGGATTAAAACCTTACCCTACATAGTGGGGAATCATGATATAGCCCATATAGGAGAGTAAACTGTTCCCCTCCCCAATGAAGGATTTACTGCAGCCTAAATTAGTGAGTGTACTAAGCTAAGCAAAAGTAAGGAGATCATTGTGGAGCAAGTCAATTCAAATTTATTTGTAAAATTCTATTAGAAATAATAGGAAAATAATGATTACATCTCAGTTCCTTTCTTCTGCTGATGTATATCCAGTTGCGCTCTGGGACCCATATTTAGATCTGATATTGTGGTAGACACATGCTGGCAAAGACCTATTATTCTCCCAGCCCAAGTAGCTGAAGATCCATCGAACCAGCCACCTGTAGGCTGTAGCTCTAAGAAATCTGTGATAAAGGTTCGAAGACATAATTGTTGCAGAATTCTCTACTGCGTTAAGGAAAATCCCTGCGTTCCGCTGGTACAGCAATCAATAGGACTGTATCTTTCTGGTTTTTCAAGTTTATTTACGATCCGCGTACGCCTCTACAATCTCCGTACAATCTACGTTCAGTCGATCTCAATGTCTATTTCGAATGCCCTCAATTACTGTCGCACAGTTTGACTTGCGTCCTTACCCAGACTAATCCAATTAGCCCCTAGCAATTAAACCCACACCCACTATTTGCGGAGCACGTGTCACATATTTCTATGTGTTACAGGATGTTCCAGCCCAAACGTACGCCTTAAATTCCTCTAGATGATTCACTCGCGTGTATAAGCTAACATTCTACCGATAATTTATTTAATCTATTTGTTTTTTGTAATTATTGATTATGCAATAACATGTTTTACAACACACTCCCCTCCTTGACTCGACTACGAGTCAAGCATAAGCTGTGACTTACACCTAGAATTTAACGCGGCGTTTCTTCGAGGGACTGTTCTTGTGGGATTTTCAGTACTCTTATTACGCGCATTACTTTTCCGTTGTCCCTCCCCTTCACTCCGAATCTCTAAGGGATAGAGTTTCTGCACTGGTCTTGAGAGGTGGACGGGTTTCCCTTTAGTAATCACTCTAACTTCGGCTCCTCTAATAATACCATCCTTCCCTTTCACTAGACCTTCTACAACGCCCATTTTCCACTCCCTCCGTTTCCTGTCTTCTTCGTACACTACAACTACATCTCCCACCTGCACTACTCTCTCCGTCGTACTTGATTTGTTTCTATGAAACTCTCTCAAACTCGCTAAATACTCCTTCCGCCACCTGTTCCAAAAGTGGCTTAACTTGGTGCTGAGATACTTGAACCTTGCCGAACAGCTGCCCTGATTCATTGCATCGTCTGGTTCTATGACTTCATCTGGCAAGGATTTGATTCTTCTCCCATAAATTAGATGGGACGGCTTTAGCACTTCTTCAATTTCATTGTACTCATAGGTCAACGGTCTCGAATTGATTGTGCATTCAACTTCTGCGAGGACGGTTGACAATTCATCGAAGGACAGCCTAGCATCGCCTAGCGTTTTCCTTAAACAATCCTTGACACTGGCTACCATTCTTTCGAAAAACCCACCCCAGCTGCTTAAAGTTGTGCTGTCTCTTTATATTGGTTTGGCCCGACTTGATCCACTCCATCTCGGCGTGCTTCAATTCAGTTACATTTCACTTACCTGCGCTCTTTTCCCTTTGCTCCGTGCCTGCTTTTAAGTTGTCAACAAAGCGCATGACCCATGCAGTTACAGTTACAAGCCGTTGTAGTGTGCTGTAGTCGCTCACGTCAACCACAGCGGCGATGCTAGTTTTTTGGTTCGTTCCTGTCAACATTACCACTTGGATCTTCTTTTCTTCTTCGCTGGTCTCATGCGTTCTAAACATCTCCGACATTCTCGGCCACTCTTTCGATTATCCCGATAACCATCGTGGCCCATGCCACCAGAGTTTGTCTTCTTTCAGTTGTGATGCGATCACTCATCTAGAACCAATGTCAGCTGGGTTCTCTTCTGTTGGACAATACGACCAGTCTTCTTTGTTGCTCAACTTCAGGATTTCATTAACTCTGTGGCGCACGAATTGTTTCCACTCTCCTTTATTTTGTATCCAGCTGAGCGCCGTTTTGCTGTCTAGCCAGTACCTTCCACCATCCACTTTCAACTGCGACAGTAACGCATTCCTAATCGTGCTCATAAGTTGCGCAAGTATTCTCGCCGACATCAACTCTAAGCGTGGGATCGGAAGCTCCTTTAAAGGGGCAACCCTAGTTTTGTTCGCAACTAATCTGACATGGGTTTTCGCGCATTCAGTGTGGTATACAAGGTAAACCATGGCACAATACGCCTTCTTGCTGGCATCCCCAAACCCATGCAAATAACACTCCGTCACGCGCTCGTCCCTCGTTTCGTAAAGGCACCTACTGATTTGAATTTCTCCCGTTTCCGACAAATCGTGAACCCATCTGTCCCATTTCCGTTTAGTTTCTCCAGTCGATACCTCGTCCCAATCAATTTTACCGCTGCAAATTTGTCGGAAAGGTATCTTCATGCTTACTGTAACTGGGCTTATTATCCCCAACGGGTCAAATAGGCTGGCCAGTAAACTTAACACATTTCGTTTTGTGGCGTCTAAGCCCCTCGCCTTGTCGGCCACATGCGCAAGGCTAAGGTGGATGGTATCGCTCTCACAGTTCCATGCGAGACCCAACACCCTTTCCCCATTCGTTTTGCCTTGGAGTTCTAACTTTGACTTTGCGTAAGGCTCCTCGTCTTCCAATCTACCTACTTCCCGTTTTGTTGTACTGGTCTCACCCGTGTCGATTTTCTCCCGCAATCCCGGGTCATTGGTTTTCCATTTCCTTAGCTTAAATCCCCCCTTGGCCATTCTCTCTTTCGCCTTCTCATACAAGGAAAACGCTTTTTCGGTTGTACCCTCTCCCAATACTAAATCGTCAACATAAAACCCTTCTACCATTCTTTTGACAAATTCAGGATCTACCTCGGCAAAGGTAGCTAAGTGATGCCTTATTGTCCCGTTTAACATAAAGGGTGACGCGTTTAACCCGAAGACGACGCGACAAAACCTGTACACGGCAATGCTCATGTTGTTGTCACGTACGTCCTCTACCCACAAAAATCTAAAAAAGTCACGATCCTTTGCGTCTACTTCTATGTTCAAAAAAGCTTTCTCTATATCCCCCACTAGTGCGACCCTGTTTTCCCTAAACCTCACAAGTACATCAAACAACAAGGGATTCAACGATGGCCCAGTATGCAAACAATCATTTAGCGAAGTCCCAACTTTACTTTCCTTTGACGATGCGTCGTAGACGATGCGAAGCTTTGTGGTCGTTGCATCTCTGCGAATGACAGCTTGGTGAGGTAAGTAGTGGACCTTGTCCGATTCTTCTAGCTCTGCCACTCTCTCGATGACTCCTGAACTGAGCTGTTCTCGGATGATAGAATCGTACTCATCTAACACTTCTGGTTCCTTTCGTAACCTTCTCAGCTGACCCTTCATGCGTGACAAACTATTGGTGTAGTTGCTGGGTAGACTGTCGTGACCTTGTTTCCAAGGCAACTTAACCGAATACCTCCCATTCCTGAGTTCTATGTCGTCTTCGAACGTTTCGTGCACCTCATTGTTTGCCCTTATTCCTAAACTATCTAAGTCCCACAGCTTGCTAATTTCGCTTTCTAGACTGACTGTATCCATGGCTACGCTCTCCTGTGCTATAAAATTGACTGTCACTTCTTGCTTACTATCTGCCTCTTTCCTTTTGAGGGGCCCAGACAACACCCACCCAAGCTCAGTTTCAATTGCTACGGGTTCCTCGACCTCCCCCCGTATCGTTTTCCTCTTCTGAAATTCCCACAAGTAGTCCGCTCCAATTAAAAGATCTATTTCTAGCTGTTCCTTAGTTTTACAAACATCTGAGAACCAGAGATCGCGCAAATGTGGAAAATCGTTTTTGACAACCTCTACGTGCTCGTTGCTTATGTGAGAGATTTCCGGCACGACATAAGCTTCGAGCTGGAGAGCCTTGTCTCCTTGTAAAGGAATTACATCAAAAAGAACAACTTCCCGCAACCCCGATTCCCTGACTCTCTCCCCAAACGTAGAAATACTTAACCATTCCTTTCTTACAACCTCTAAACCGTGTGAACTTGCGGCTTTCGCGGTAATAAAGGACCTGTGACTACCCGAGTCGAATAGAACTCTTATTCTCCCATGCTTTTCTCCCTTAATTAGTGCTTGAGCCGTCTGGAGAGCAATTCTACTTTCGGTTCCCACAAGCATGCTATTTGGGGCGCTCACAGCACTTCCTGTGGGCTGACCACCAGTTCCCCTTGTGGTTTGTGGTGGTTTAGTTTCACATAGAGATACATGATGGTTTCCCCTACAGTCTTTGCACTTAGACTTACTTTTACAATCACGGGCAAGATGACCTTTGTCAAGACACTTATAACATCTACCGAATTTACGTACTAATAGCTTACGTTCCTCAATGTTCGTGATTCTCCTGCAGTCCTCCGGGGGATGGTCTCCAAGGCAAAACGCACAGCGACCTTCTGACCTTTCTCTTCTGTTGTCATTGTTTGTGAAGAACGAGCTTGTCGGCGGTGGCGGCGGAAATTTTCTCCTGGATTCTTCTGGAGCAAGGCTTACTTGAGGCGTGAGGCTATACTCCTCCCTCAGTTCCACTTCTTTCAAAAGTGCGTGCAACAAGTCTCCCAGAGTCCACTCGAGGTATTCTTGCCCTCTGGTGATGGTTAGTCTAAGGGTGTCTGAAAGTTTTTCAAGGATGGACGGTACAACAATTCCCGAATACGTTCGTTCGTCCACTCCGATCGCAACCAGGCCTCTGTAATGCGACTCTACTGTATCGTGTAACGTTCGCAATCTCCGGGGCTCTCTATCTCTGTACACGGGTTGTACTTTCAACAGTTCGCTTATGTGGGCCCTTTCGATGGCAATTTTTTTCCCGAATCTCCTTTGCAGCAGTTCGATCGCTGCCTTGTAGTTCGCCTCGGTCAGTGCGAACCCGGCGATACTGGACTTGGCAGGTCCCTCAATCAGTCCACGAAGATAAGAAAACTTGTCTACGTCCGACAGCGAGTCATTCTGGTGAATAGCACTTTGGAATGAGTCCCAGAACTCTTGCCACTCGTGAATCCTTCCACTAAACTTCTTCACTTCTAGTTTCGGCAGTCGTGCCCTTGCCATTTCGTTTTTGGGTGGTGGGCTTGGCACTGGTTCGCTTGCTAGTGGTACAGCAGCAAGGTTTTCGCTTAACTGTTTTTCGATCGCTAGGATTATTGCTCGTATGTCGCTCTTGATTTTCTCCGAATCTTCAATCTCTGCGGCGATCGCTTCTTCTCCATCGTCGTCTGCACTGACTAGGTCTAATATCGTATCGTCCAGGCGCTTTAGCGTCTCCAATTTTTCTGTTAAGGCGATTTTCGTCTGCATAAGAGTGTCCTTTCCTGTTTCGTCATAGTCTTCAAGAAGGTCTCTCGCGGTACCCAACAGTTTCGTTGCATGGGCGTGATGTCCTCCTCTAACCCTCTTTTTCTTCACAAGTTCGGTCATTTTCAACTTCTCAATCCGGCTCGAAAGACCAGATGTTGCAGAATTCTCCACTGCGTTAAGGAAAATCCCTGCGTTCCGCTGGTACAGCAATCAATAAGACTGTATCTTTCTGGTTTTTCAAGTTTATTTACGATCCGCGTACGCCTCTACAATCTCCATACAATCTACGTTCAGTCGATCTCAATGTCTATTTCGAATGCCCTCAATTACAACATGTTATCTCTTTTTATCACAACGGAAATACACACCTAGTTACGTAAATCCGAGATTCACAATGCTTATTTGCGCTTAACTAAGCCATTTTTCTGTCGCACAGTTTGACTTGCGTCCTTACCCAGACTAATCCAATTAGCCCCTAGCAATTAAACCCACACCCACTATTTGCGGAGCACGTGTCACATATTTCTATGTGTTACAGGATGTTCCAGCCCAAACGTACGCCTTAAATTCCTCTAGATGATTCACTCGCGTGTATAAGCTAACATTCTACCGATTATTTATTTTATCTATTTGTTTTTTGTAATTATTGATTATGCAATAACATGTTTCACAACAATAATTTACTGTGAGAAAATCAGAATGATTTGTCTTGCAGATAGACAAGAAAGATCCAGGACAGTCTTGAATACAGAGGCTGACAGAAAATTATTTACCAATTGTACATCTTGCTGTTATGTAAACAAATTGTACTCACTCGTTTTCTGAGATGCCGTTCCTGCGGCGGTACGTTTTCCCATTTCTGTCCTGAAGTAACGCTGCCACCTGTCTCCGGTCGGTGTGATGCACGATATCCGTTCAATACTTCCATCAAATGTAAGTTTTCCACGTGCACAGTCCACCTCCATGCAGCACCTAAACTTGCGAGCTGATACCAGCATAGCATCACTGCACTGGCTAAAGGAACACCTGATGCAAAATAAAACCATGGCGAGCTTATCTCGTTCTCAAGTAGAAAAAAAATCAAAGCTAATTTTCCGAGTGCAGTTGAAAGGCCGGATGCAAGAGCATCCCTAAGTTTGGTTGTAATTTCACCATCATGTTTCGTTTTAGCTTTAGCGTATACAAACGGGGTACATTAGAACAAGGTAAGACACCCTTATCACGTACTGGTGGGTTCCGTTTTCTCAAATCTTCGCGATTAAGTGGCAGAAGATAAGCCATCTTCATCCTCGTCATTCCTCTTCTTGTCCGTTGCTGTCACTCTCATCGGAGTTCGCAAAAGTTCGTCTTGGTAAGCGACTATCTCGCCCATGATGCCTGTACTGACTTCTTCAGAACTTGAGAATGATTCTACATCATCCTCAGGTGATGTACAAGAGAACCTTTGATCGCTGTGATCGGTTTCCGACATATTTAGCTCGTAAACGACAAGTAGAATAACTCAAAACAACGGCTTGATCACTGGGAACAACATTTCCAACACAACCGATGACGTGACAGCTCTATTATTCGTTCCCAGGCTCTTGTCCCATATTTTGCAGAAAAAATGCCAACTTTAATCGCATTTTAAAATGTGTTCTTGAAACGTTGTGACTTCCTTTTTTTCGCTGAAATACTTCTCTTAACATATATCTTTGAATGTAAGGGTAAAATTTCGAGTCATGTGCACTTTAACAAAGACCGAAATAGCAACACGTTTTCGGTCAAATCGAATATTCTTGTCAAAGAGAACTGCCTTCCAGACAAGTAGAGTGAGTTTAAGGTCGCAGCGTGACAGTGGCTATGGCTGGCTATTGAGGCAACGAAGAGTTTTGAAAGTTTAAATCTAAGAAAAACAAGTTGGTAATTTAACCATATGCATTCCCATTTCAGGTAACTGATTGATAAATGATCCATTATCTTCAACGGAAAACAACAAGAAATAGACAGAAAATAGACAGATAGACAGACAAATAGACAAACGGAACCTGTAGTAATAATTAGCCTTGTGTCCTTCTTCCTGTGACAGTGCAATTTTTCTAAAAGCGTGTCGGTTACTTTTTCGGTTTGCTTGCTTGTTTTTTATTTTTATCTTTATTTACTATTTTCAAGTCTCAGTTGCCTAGCGCTATTGGAGTCACTACGTATATCGAGATGATATGGAGTGCTTTATTGAACACTTGTCACGTACTTTCCTCTCCTCCTTAATTATTTATTTTGTTAATTCAAATTCTATCTTATGTCATTTTTCTCTCTGGGCTTGAAAAATTCTATATTTATCCTCACCATTGCACAAAGAAAGTGTAGAAAGGTTTTCAAATAGGGTTGAATGTGAAAGTCTCCTGAAAAATTTAATGATAGAAGAAAAATTTGATTCAGGAATGGGTGCAGCTTGATAGAGAAAAAAAAAAAAAAAAACCGTAGCTGAAAGGTATGTTTTGCAGCAATGCGATTCTATGATCTTAAAAAGGACAAAATAAAACATATTCAAGGGAACAGGCACGAATTATTGGAAAATAGGAAGCCCAAAAGATGTTTTCAACTAAGCACATCCAGCCAATGCGGTTTGAGTGTATTCCAAATCAATGAACCGTTTTTGTTATCGAAACTAGCGAGGAAGTGGCGTTGATTGAATTTGCAGAAACTTGCAGGTATTCTGTCAGTGGGTGGATGGATTTGAAGATTGCAGGTATATTAGGCTCATGTACCAGTTTTCCCTATGTTAAATTTATCGATAAAGAACTGAAGCGGATATAAGTAAGAAAGTGAAAACAATAATTGCACTTTGACGTTGAGGTTTTTTCTTTTTAAAACCACTATTTTACACCTGTTATTTAAATACCACATTGGACTTTTTTCAGGAACAGATCCAATATTCATAATTTAGGTGTCTAACAGTATACCTCACAATGTCTTTAAATTTGCCATGCTTAAAACATTCTTTGTAAAAAAGATCAGTGAGTCCAGACGACGATTTATGATTTGTCAATTAAAATAACGAAGCAGTTCATTGTTTATTCCTAACAACCTCAAGAGTAGCCATTATAACTTTCCTTGAGTTCGCTAATGCAACAACATAATGCTTGGAAATACTGTTTTAAGTAGTACTGAAAAGTCAAAACGTAAGACGACATTGTATTCAACATTAAAATCATTTCTTTATTTGGCGAACAAAGCCGAATTTGTCAATTATGATCACACAATTAAGAGCTCTTAAAATTTCATTATTCTAAGCGGAAATTAGCAGCTTCCTTTTTAAACCCAAACGGATAGTGTGGACAGAGTTTTTGTTGTTTACATAATATCATTGAATTAAGAAATAATTATCAAGATGCTTCGAGATATATTGAGAGATAATCGTAATTTTTTTCCTTTTATATGATTCTTCAATGCCATACCTTGCGCATATCAACCGAACCTTTCCTCTGACCAAAATCGTTTGGGTGTGAATCAGTAATCAATCATAATACATGCGGCCTGCTGTTTTCGGCATGATGCGCTCTTCTGCGTTCTAGCGAAGCATGTGCAGCCTAACCCCATACTTACAAATTTTTAAAATAGTTACTCACCAAGCTGCAAAAAATTTGTGTTAAGACCGTGCGACCAACTGCAGAAGATGATACTCTTAGCATATGCGGCCAACTGCTTTGCCAGAAAAAAATATGGCCGATACGTAAGTAGAAGGGAAGGGTGAGGGTAATGTGCAAACGTGTACTTTGAAAATTCCATTTGTTTGCGATAGGAATCTTAGATGCAAACTCATGGAGTACACATACTCGGATGCGAGCTTCAGTGCACCTTACCATAGGCAGGTGGTATCCGTGCAAGAAAAGAACTTGTAGACTCTCGTTTTGAGCGGGGAAATCATACTGATTCGGTTGTAATTTGAAACGTATCGATTCTAAGTATTTTACATCTTCTAATTAACTTGCACAGTAATAATAGTCAGAGCGAGAGCTACGTCAAACAGATGAAATATTTTTTAATAATTCAAAATTTCGGTGAAAGGGTTGAATCTGTGTGAAGTAGAGTATACTATTGATAAAAGAGATATGAAAAGGCTACTATAAAAATGGGAATAGCTAGCGACGAGCAACGTGAGAAAGAAAGACAAAAACCTCCAGAAAATAGACTGAAAACAAATCAACAAAAAAAAAAAAAAGAAAAAAAAAAAAGTAAATTACAAATTAGTCGAGAAAGGACAGGAGTTAAGCTGTGTTACTTTTACTTAATTTGCTCCCACGCTAAGGCCCAGAAAAAAAAAATCTAAAAAAATTGTTATCAAAGGTGGTTTGATTCTAGCGTCAGTCTATAATTTATTGCTGTTTTGATGAAGGCAGAAGATTACATGAATTTTCCCTCAAATTATTTTCATTCGTCATATTTCCCTTGGTATGTCTCAGATATTGAGTATTGATCACTCCTGGGATAAGTAAACAAACTATCAATCGTATCATTTCTTCATTTATCATTTTGAACTTTACATTCCTCAACTGATTCACTTATTTATTGAATGATGTATCCATTCACCCCTGTAATTAGCTACATATAGTTGATCCATTTATTCATTTTCCTTTATTATATCTTTTTGTCTGTTGGAATCACAAGCTCAAGGATAAACTTTTTGTTCCTTCAAGAGATCTGTAAGACATCAATCATTAGCAGTTAAAACCGTTTTTACTGATATTTTTTTGTGTAATTTTTTTAACAGATAGTGTACCGATTAAAATCACCAATAGATTCAGGAGTCAACATTTAAATCCGAAAGTAATTATAACAAGTGTTGATTATTATAAATACATCTTTCCAGTTGATTCATAGACCCTTTTAAGTTCATGCGTATGAAGCGGATCTTGAGGAAAAAACAATAAAAGAGGTAACTGTTTAGTTATTTATTTACTTTACTTCTTACAAGCTTAAGGCTTCGTTGGACCACATCTTTTCTGGACATAAACCATTACTCTGCCAATTTTAACTTCAATCGACAGTCCCGCAAAAGTTGTTTACTAGAATTGGAATTGAGTTTTTAAAGTAATGATTTGAGGAAAGGGGTTTAGTCTTTCTGAGCTCTGAGTGAGGAATAATTTATTTCTAGTATGGTGGTGATAGTTACAGTGAATTTAAATTTTACATTAAAGATTCTTTGTTCTGTGAACTGTTTACTTGACGTACAGCCTTCCTGTACGGTTTCTATATATCCCACGACTGTCATGGTCTGGTATCTCAGGGCATGGGTAGCCATATAGTGCCCGTTCGTTGGCTGTTAGGAATAAAATGAATAACGATCAAGTAAGACCTTTGCTAAGCAACACAGCTGTCTCAAGTCTGACCTTTGGTTCCTTACGTCTTCAAATGATATCAGTTAACCATCGAATACTTAAAAACAATAATGGAGCTCTCGGTACACAAACAGAATGAGTGATACATTAACATCTTCCAAAGGAAGGCAATGGCATTGCTTTTTTTTACAGGGGTGCCGCAAAAAATTTACGGTCATCATGTCATACAAAAGAATGGAAATGGTGGAGAAGAGTTATTAGGAATTTACAAAGGCTTTTTCCCATAATTTAAGTTTTTAATTAAGTGCCCTGCGATTCTCTTTGGGTGGGTAAGAATCCCATTGTTTTTCATAATAGCTCTTAGCTTCCTTCCCCTCCCATCCTAGCCCTGTGCTATGTCGATCTTCTTAACGCTAAATTAAAACAAAACAAAACCAACAACAAAAGCAAAAAAAGTTAAAAGATAAAACAAATTCATAAATGAAAAAACTGATCAAAGAGACCAAAGCTAACTCAGCCAGTACTAAAAAACCCGATCTGGTTTCTTCTTTCTCGATTTAATGTCTTGTTTTGTTTTTGTTTTTGTTTTGTTTTTTTTTTTTTTTACAAAAAGAAGTCGAAGGAGCCAAGAAAACAGCCTTGAAAGAACATACATCATCACTTGCTTTCAATTAGTTTTGGAGATTAGTACTCACCGTACTTGGACGACGACCAGGAGCTATTATTGCACTCATAGTTATCGTGTCCATCAAAAACTAAAAGGGAAAAAAAGATAAAATAGCAGGATAAGTGTAAGACTGGTTATCTTTTAAAAATAAGCAGGCTCATAATTGCATTTTGATAAATTATAATTCATTTTCTGAGGTCAATAAGCCAAATTGAGCAATGTTCAAGTGAGCGCTCAGCTTCACCCTAAAATTGGCGCAAAAGAAACCTGCACATCTTTCCAGCAAATCAGAATCAAACTTAAAAGCAGTTGCTACTTACTCGCGCGCTTGTCACGCATTCTTGGCTTTTAGTTTGGCTGTTCTTAAAGTCCTGGAAGATGCCCTTCGTCCCTGCGAATATCTGCAAGACTGAATAATAGGATACCCCAGAAGGATTCTCCGCTCTGGGCTATCGTCTGTTCCACCGGGATGAAAGATGTGGTTTTATTCGGAAATTATTATGTAAATACAAGATCGGCAAACTTCTACAAGTCTTACCGGTTTTTCCTTTTTTAAATGTTTTTAATAAATGTTCACTCACCACTGTGACACCCGGAAAAAATGCGATATCCCACGGCAGTGCTTGTGCAGTTGTTAGTCTCCCAATGATAGGGATGGGAATGTGATATGATAATTCGTGGACAACTGAAATCAAAGAAGAAAATGTTTTTCAGGTTCACCTTATCCTTCTGGGTGCTAGGCTGAGAAACAAATTCAGACCGTTGAGCAATGTTGTCCTGAGAAAGTCCTCAGAATCCAACATAGTTTGTGGTTTCAGATTTACTTGCTGCATGACTGAACGGTGACATTGATAGCATCACTTTATCGCAAGTTTAGATGGGCAACATGCACGTGGTGTCAAGATCTCCTATCAATGAACCTAATGAATCAAGATTTGGCCATATCGGCTGACCAACTCTGTGTGCTGCGGGCGCCAAACTAATTCTGTTGAAGTCATCACGTCCTCTTATTTTAGTAAACAACTAAAAGCTTCGTTAAAGTGGCTTTCTCTGTCCTCTAGGAATGTACATTAGGGTTGCTGCTTGAAATACGGCAGCCAAGTTAAACGAGCACAAAATAACTAAGTAACTTACTTTCCCTGGCGGCATGTTGAGTTGAATTTGTTAGGTCCACTGGGTATCTTAAAAAGAAAAAGAAAGAAAGACTATGTTATGGTACATGCATGACGATTTTATAAATAATTTATTAAACAGTGGAGCTTTACAAGAGCTTCAGGAAAAGAAAAGAAAAGGAAAGGGGAAAAAGAGAAAAGCCGAGAAAAGCCGAAGGAGAAAAGCCGTAGGAGCGCAATTTTAAAATTACAATGATTTTTGACTGAGTTTGATATGGTCAATCAGCTGCTTACACGTCACTTGCCTTCGCGCCAATCTGTCAAGTTGCTGAATGAATGGCTTCAGCACTTTCAATTTAGTGTTGTTTTCCAAATTGTTTTCCGATTTTGGCTGCTAACAACACTGACAAGTTCGTATCACGCACTTACAATTACGTTCAGGATTTTCTGAATGCGGAAGAATACAAAAAAAAAAAAAGAAAAAAAGCAAAAGAAAATCCAAAAGTCACTCGACTTTGGCAATGGTATTTCTCGCGGCTAAGAACGAAAAGGACAACTGGAAGATTTGCAACTGCCCGATTTGGACGTGTGCCTGAGCTAATTTCTTCCAACAGTACGGAAAAAGTCGATGACTGAAAATGTTGTGAGTTGAAAGCCAAGCCCATAGTTTGATTTCGAAACGACTCAACACATTTTTTTTTTATCTTGAACCTCATCGCACAATGTAATACATGGATGCTTGTAGGTACGATATGTCTCTTTCCAGATTTACTTGCTATCTCATTCGTTCGTTACGCTCTGTCACAAGCTATCAAGTTCAACACTCAAAGAGAAATTCCATTTCCACGCGCACCCATGTATTATCCTTTAGCTGTTACCTTTATGTTTAAACTAAAAGTATTCTGTGAAGCCCATTTGGGGGGCAAATGGAGGTCCACATAGTCACTGGATACCGGTTATGGGTGAGCAGGGCCTATGACATCCTCTGAGTAGCGCAGACCTCGAGTCCTACTCCAACCTCCTCGTGGTGCCCCCTGGATTTCCAACTAAAAGGAGAGGACGACTGCGGGTGCCTGGCGCAGTATAACCAGGCTTGCTCCGGGCAGGTGGAGCTCGTCAGCTATGGAAGGCTCAGTCGCCAAGGTCCTCATCGCTGGCGACTTTAATGCAAGAGTTGGAAAGGACTCCGGAGCTTGGAAAGGAGTCCTCGGAAGACACGGCATTAGAAACTGTAACAACAACGGGCGCCTCTTGCACGATCTCTGTACAACACAGTCTTCCAACAAAAAGACAGCCTAAAAACAACCTGGATCCACCCTCGTTCAAAACATTGGTATCTACTTGACTACGCGCTCGTGCGCCGGAGAGACCTGAAAGACGTTCTACACACTAAAGTGATGCCCCGTGCTGAGTGCCACACTGACCACCGTTTGGTACGCTGCAAGCTCAAACTGCAGTTCAAACCCAAACCAAAGAAGATAGGTATCCCTGTGAAGAAACTCAACGTCAGCAGTCTGTGCCGTGAGGAGGTGAAAGCCAAGTTCCAGGCAGACCTGCAGCTGAAACTCGACGAACTCCCCCAAGCTGTTGACCTCACCCCTGACAACCTATGGGAGAACCTAAAATCGGCCATCCAGAAAACATCTGAGGAAGTTCTTTGGCACTCAAAGAAGAAGAACCAGGACTGGTTTGATGAAAATGAAACGGAGATCCAGGACTTACTAGCAAAGAAGAGGGAAGCTCATCAAGTCCACCTAGCACAACCGACCTGTCCTGTGAAGAGGGCTAACTTTCGATGTGCATGTAGTGCTCGACAGCGCAGACTCAGAGGAATAAAGAACGATTGGTGGGACCACCTGGCTATGAAAACTCAGCTGTGTGCTGACGCGGGTGACTATAGAGACCTCTACGAGGCGCTGATAACACAAGCATCCTCGCTCACTGGTCCGAACACTTCCAGACCCTCCTCTCTGCTAACCGCACTGTGCAGGCCTCTGCCATTGATCGTGTTCCTCAACTCTCACTCAAAGAGGAGCTCGATAAACAGCCCACCCTCGATAAACTGAGTGTAGTCATAAATCAACTCACGAGTCGCAAAGAAGCGGGAGTTGACGGCATTCCACCAGAAATCTGGAAGAATGGGGGTCCGGCGCTCCTTAACAAACTTCACGTTCTCCTCGTCTGTTGCTAGGAGCAGGGAAAGCTGCCACAAGATCTTTGTGATGCTACTATCATAACCCTGTACAAGAACAAGGGTGTAAGGTCTGAGTGCTCCAATTACCGGGGCATCACGCTACCCTCCGTCGCTGGCAAAATACTTGCCAGGATCCTGCTTAACAGGCTCGTACCAACCATCGCCGAAGAAAATTTCGCCGAGATCTAGTGTGGCTTCAGAGCCAATAGAGGCACGATGGACATGGTGTTTGTCCTCCGCCAACCCCAGGAAAAGTGCCGTGAACAAAAAAAGGACTGTATGTCACTTTTGTTGACTTTACAAAAGCCTTTGACAGTGTGAGTAAGTCTGGTCTATGGCTTATTCTCAAACGTCTTGGCTGTCCCCTAAATTTCTACAGATGGTTATCCAGCTGCATGAGAACCAACGCGGCCAGGTCAGACTCAATGGTGACCTTTACGAACCCTTTCCTATCTCCAACGGCGTGAAGCACGGTTGTGTCCTGGCACCGACCCTCTTCAGCATATTCTTCAGCATGATGCTCAAGCAAGCTACTGTGGGTAATCTTTACCTAAAATTCACAAACCTAACAACCCGGGCTGGCCCATTGTCTCGGCTTGCAGTTGCCCTACCGAACTTATCTCCAGCTATCTAGACACAATTATGGCTCCCATCGTCAAAAATTTGCCATTGTATATGAAAGACAGCCAACAAGCTCTTCAAATTTTTCGCGACTTTAATCTCCCTGGCCAAAATAAACTTCTTTTCACCATGGATATTGCGTCTCTTTACACTGTCATTCCTAATGGCGAAGGTATTCTGTCCCTTAAACAGTTTTTTGATCAACGTACTGTGAAGGAACCTAAATCTAAAACACTACTACGGTTAGCCGAACTAGTGCTCACACTCAATTGTTTTTCATTCGGGGACAACTTTTTCAAACAAACCAATGGTGTAGCCATGGGTACCAAAATGGGACCTAGCTATGGCAATCTTTTTGTAGGTTTTGTCGAACACCAATTTATTCAGCCAATACAACGGCTTTATACCTGAACTCTACGGTCGTTACATCGACGACTGTATCGGCGCCACCTCCTTTACCAGAGAGCAGCTGACTCAATTCATAACCGCAGTGAATTCTTTTCACCCGGCTCTGAAATACACCTGGGAAATTCCTGACAATTCTTTATCCTTTTTAGACATCAAAGTTTCAACTGAAGGCAACGGTTTATGCACTAGTGTGTATTACAAACCTACAGACTCGCATAATTACTTGTTGTATTCGTCTTCGCATCCATCTCACGTTAAGAATTCCATTCCTTTTTCTCAGTTTCAAAGACTTCGTCCTTTATGTAGTGAGGACTCTGATTTCCACCACAAATCAGAGTCAATGTGCCAGTCTTTCGTTAAACGTGGTTACCCTGATTCTGTCGTTCAAGCGGGTTACCACCGCGCCTTACTTATTGATCGACATTCAGCACTACAAACGTCACAAAAAGGAAGATTCCGACCGCATTCCATTCACTCGCACGTTTCACCCTCACAACCACTCAGTTAAATCCATCATTCTTAAAAACTCTAAGTCACTTCAAAACGATCCAGAGACAAGCACTGTCTTTTCGTAGCCTCCGCTCATTTCATTCAAACGCGACAAAAACAGGAAATTTGTTGGTCAGAAGTTCTTTTCAGACTAATGACCAACCAGGCACTTTTAAATGCGCTCGTGCACGATACAAAACGTGTCCTTTCATTCACAACACTGAGAACATATCGAGACCCAAACGATCCACTAAGATCACCGATCACTTCACGTGCACCTCCACCAATTTAATCTATTGTATAACTTGCACTTATTCCAAAAAGATTTACATCGGCGAAACAGGCAGAAGACTAGGTGACCGAGGCCGAAAACACCTTCGCGACTTGGAGAGGAATGACAAGGACACATCGAAACCAGTCGCTAGACATTTTAATTTACCTAACCATTCTAAGCAACACATGGCAATCTGCGGTCTTTCCTTACACTTAGGTAGCACTGAAAGCCAGAAAACTCTTGAACAAAAGCTCATCTTTCAAACCGGCTGTCTAAATCCCACAGGTATCAACGAACGCTATTCATTCCACTAATTTATTCGAGTATTTCTCGTTGTCATGTTCCCACCAATCACGTAGCTTCTTTTTTCTGCCTTTAAAAGCACACAAAACCCAAAATTCCTCTATTTGCTCCGACGAAGGGCTAACGCTCGAAACGTCAGGTTTTATAATCGTAGCAGTGGCCAATTTACCATTTCAACTTCGTTGATATATTCAATTCGTTTGGTTAACCCCACCGACGCAGCCCCAAACAGTTTCTTTAGAAACTATCAGCCTTTATTCATTACTGTGGACTTGGATGTTGACGAAGGGGTGTACATCAGGTACCGTCTGGATATTAGTCTCTTCAATCTACGGCGACTCCGTGCTCACACAAAGACTCAGGAGAGGCTGATACGAGATCTTCTCTTAGCGGACGACGCTGCCCTTGGTGCTCACACTGAGCGAGCTATTCAGCGCATTACATCATGCTTTGCGGATGGCTCGCAGCTGTTTGGCCTTAAGGTCAGCCTAAAAAAGACAGAGGTCCTTCACCAGCCTGCCCCTCAGGTAGAATACCGCCCTTCCCGCATCAGCATAGGCGACACAGAACTGAAATCAATCCAGCAGTTTACCTACTTGGGCTGCACCATCTCATCCGATGCTAAGATGGACAAGGATATAGACAACAGACTGGCAAAGGCAAATAGTTCTTTCGGCAGACTATGCAAACGAGTCTGGACCAACAAGAGCCTGAAAAGCAAAAAAAAAAAGATCCGCGTCTACAGGGCTGTCGTTCTCATCGCCCTTCTCTACGGCTCTGAGACATGGGTAACTTACCGCAGCCACATCCGCCTACTCGAGCGCCTCCATCAGCGTTGCCTGCGCACCATCCTCAACAGCCACTGGTGTGACTTCAACACCAATGTCGAAGTCCTGGAGCAGGCCGAGAATCCCAGTATTGAAGCTATGATCCTGAAGCACCAGCTCCGATGGGTTGGTCATGTTTCCCGAATGGAAGACCACCGCCTACCTAAGATTGTCATGTATGGTGAACTCTCAACCGAACATTGTGAGAGAGGGGCTACAAAGAAGAGGTTCAAGGACAGCCTAAAGAAGTCACTCAGCACCTGCAACATCGATCACAAAGAGTGGCCTGACCTGGCTACAGACCGGGGTACCTGGTGCCACACAATCAGCCAAGCCACTGCTCAATTTGAGAAGGATAGACGTGAGGTACTTAAAGACAAGCGTCAGAGGAGGAAAGCCCGCGCCGCCTCCACGTTCACTCCTGACACCACCTTTCTCTGTATACTTGCCGTGGATACTTCGCGTGGATCTGCCTTTCCCGCATCGGTATGGTCAGCCACCAACGTGCCTGCAGCCGATGTCAACGTGGACAACCTTTTTAATCTTTGCTCGCGAAATTGAGCCAACATTCTATGAAGCTATAATCACGCCCTTATGACATGTTTGCATTACAATGAAATAGATTTTTGTGATGCGCATAACCAGAGGATTGATAAAAAAAAAACTGATCATTCTATCATTCGATAGATTGGTAAATGAATTGTGAATAAAATAAGAATAGATGGTTAAATAAACAAGTAAATGAACAGGTATTAGACATTTACCTGATAAAATACTGTATGCGAGAGGGTGCCATTACTTTTCAGCACATCGACCCTAAAGGTACCTAGTAAGACATAAAATTACATGTACATTTGACTGACATGCAAAAAAGAATAGATTTTCCACCTATTAATATTACTATCATTTTTCTTATTGTAATGCATTTTTCTCAAATTTACCTTCTGTCCTAGCTAACTCATGTATGTCACTGTCGCCCAGTTTTCTACCTTGATCCTGGTCAGTAAAGGGAACACACAGCGAGTCGTTGATGCAGTTATTGCGTACGCTTTGAAGATGATCGTTGTTGTTTGAGCTGATATCCACAACTAAGGTCCATCCACCGCCTGGCGAATGACAAAATAAAGTAAGTTGTTGCTCGTGTAGCCAAATGTCTTTTATAATGTAATTGATGTCTTCAAATTAGCCCTTTCGTTGTCTTTGTTCGGTAAGTATAAACCTCAGCTAAGAAAACTGTAGCAAGTATAAAGAAAGGACGCATCCTCGGTGATAAATTCTCCAAGAAAATTAACAAGAACTTTCACTACTTTAAGCTTAAGAAGTTTGAAGGTAGCCTCGCTGAAAACATTTCTTCTACTAAGAGAAGAGAAAAAAGTTCAATTGAAATACATATACATATCCGAGACAACTAAAACTTAAATATCGGATACGGGAGATTGAAAAGGAACCGAGGCTGGCCGTTCGTTATGAAAGTCATGGTTCAACCTTACTGCATTACCCTTTATTACAACTAAAACAACACTGCCAATGAGAAAAAAGCAGCAAAATAGCGTATACCCATTCTTTCTCATCAGAGGCAGAATTTGATATTTTTCTAAAAAATTTACTTACTGGGTTGGATTTCTAATGGGAACTCAAAATTTTTCCTTTGTTTCACGCTCATAAAAAAACCAACAAGATCTTTCTCTATTTCTTTACCGAGCTCAAAACTTCACCATCTTTCTTATTCTTTTTGAAATTGACTTATTGCTTTCGATATTATCCTTTTGTACCTACCATGTTTTTCCATATCACAGTAGACGTCTTCCTTTCTACTCCCAATATCTATCCAGTAGTAGCCGCTTTCCGCATCAGGCCACTTATTGAGAATCTCCGAGCAAGATTTGAATTCATCAACCTGTAGATCATATGTTATAGATAGTTACTGGCCAGAATGCTTGAGCTACTCATTTTTCATTTTTTTATGCCTGTCCTTTTCTGTTTACTTTATTTCACTATTACAAATTTAGAAACTCTATGGGCCAAGTCGTATTTTAACTTGCAACCATCCGAACACTACGGTTGGTCGATAACACAAATGCTTCTTGTAAATAAATTACGATATTGTCGGCTATTTGGGAGAGTATATATGTACTAGTTGGTCGTCATCACGAAGCAAAGAGGCCTAAACGACAGTGAATTTTTCTCCAAAGTTTGGACCAAAAGCTGAACTACAGGGAGAAATCACACTTTCATTTTCTTTTTATAGAATTCTTCAAGGTCATACCTTGTTCATATAAACTGATCCTTCCTTCGGACCAAAATCCCCTAGGTGAGTATGTTTGTTTGCATCATTCAAATCACATGACTTATCTTTTAAACGGAAGTTCAAACTCTTGCAGCGAGACTCGCTCGAACAGATCATCCCACACTCACTAATACTGGAAGTTTTTTGAGTTGAAACAACGTGACCGGAAAGATGGTGACCATACTCTGAATATGTGGACCGACGGCACTGCTCACTGGCTTGGCTTAGCTGTACATGCCATATGACGATGAACAGGAAAACATAACACAGCAGCATGGTTTTCTAATGAAATAATGAAGTAAAAAATATTTGATTGAAATAAACTCAATGCTAAAGGCTTAGATTGTGATTTATCATTTTATTGCCAAAACGCGGGTAACAAGACAATGAAGATTTTAAGGAATACTCGCTGGCTGGTGCAGCAAAAGTCAGCGCACCATTACCGTTGGAAACTTTTCACAATAATATAGATCCTCAGAGTGTACCTACCGTATGTGAAGCACTTTTCAGATCCTTCACAGGAGCTTGCGAGATTCGAGTACAGACGCCGAATAGGACTAAACAACGTTTTATGTAATCCGGCTAAAGAGGTCCTATATAGCAAGATAGAAATACGGAAGTTACTGCTTCGAAAGACAAGCTAAAACTAAAGATATGGCTAGCGGAAAATCTCAATAAACTAGATCCAACAAGACAGGGGGTGGTCGGCCCAACATCTGTCATACAAAAGATGTCATTAAAAATTAACCATTTTATTAACCACGCGATATCGCTCTACTTTAAGTTAACGATTTTTCTCTTAACATCTCGATAAACTAAATCCAAGAAAACAAAGAAGGTCTACATCTAAATAGTGGAGCGCACAACGTCTGTCTTACAGAGGATGAGATTAAAAATTAACAATGTCACAATTCTCTGAATTTGTGTTTTCAACCCTAGCCAGTAAACATGAATTCTAAAACCAAGAAGAAACAAAAGAAAAATTAAACATGAAAGATATATATGAGTAATCTATTTCAGAAACTTCCGTAATTATTTGATGAAACTCATATTTCAAAAAGATAACTGACTGAAAAAGAAATTTACCAATTGGTAAACATTTAAAATAAATACAAATTAATCGAATGAAGCCTTATACTGCTGTAAAAAGTAAAATGTTTCATAAATCCGAGCTTTCGCCGATCAACGGCATCATAAGGGATAGCAAAATATTCCGGGAGCGCTATATATCTTTTACACCCTTTGTTTAGACGGTCCATTATTAGAGCTTTTATTATGTTCCATTCACAGTTTATTTCTGCAGCTTTCACACATAGTCACGTCTTTCACACACTTCACCCCACACCGTCTTTTTACACACATATATATAATATAGCGCTCCCGGAATATTTTCTTATCCCTGATGATGCTGTTGATCGGCGAAAGCTCGGATTTATCAAACATTTTACTTTTTACAGCAGTGTAAGGCTCCATTCGATTAATTTGTATATATTTCAACAATGCAATGATAAGTAGAGTGACTTTAAGGTCGCAGCGGGACAGTGGCTATGGCGTGCTATTGAAGCAACGAAGAGTTTGAAAAGTTTAATTCTAAGAAAAACAAGTTGGTAGTTTAACAATTCCAAATTAAGGTGACTAAGACGTCAGAAAATAGACAGAAGATAGACATATCGACAGAAAATGGTGAAACAGAACCCAAATTTTCTAAAAGTGTATCGGTTACTATTTCGGTGTGCTTGGTTGTTTTTATTTTAATTTAACATTTTTAAGGAGATTTAAGCTGGCTAGCGCTATTGGAGTCACTCCTTATATCGTGATGATATGGAGTGCTTTACTGAACAATGTATAGTTTTCGCGAGTTTTCTTCTCATCCTTAATAATTTATCTAGTTAATTAAATTTTATCTTATCTTATGTTACTCTCCCAGATTAAAAAAACATCTTTATCCTAAGGTTTTCAGATGGAGTTTAACGGGAAAGTTTCTATTCAATGCTATCATATCATCTTACAATAGACAAAATTAAACATATTCAAAGGAATAGGCACGAATTTTTGGAAAACAAGAAGCCCAAAAAATGTTTTCAACTAAACACACAGTGCTTTTTTAATTTTCTCCCAAAACAATGAACTGCTTTTGTTATAGAAACTAGCGAGGAAGTGGCGTTGATTAAATTTGCAGAAACTTGCAGGTGATTTGATAGTGCTGATGCTATTTTGGTGGGGTGATGTATTAGTAGATTGTAAGTATATTGGGCTCACGGACCACTTTTTGATATGTTGAATTTATCAATAAAGATTTAAAGCCGGTTTAAACAAGGAAGTAAAACAGGTTTGCACTTTGACGCTGAATTTTTTTTATTTTTTAAACTAGCATTTTACAACTTTTTATTTTAATATTATATCGGAATTTTGTTTGGAATTGATCCAGTATTTATCAGCCAGGTGTAAACTTGTTTCTTTAAAGTTTCCATGCTTAAAACATTCCTTGAGACTTTGTACAAAAGATCAGTGAGCTCAGACTAGGGTTTATAATATGTCAAATAAAACAGCGAAGCAGTTCATTTTTTATTCCTAGAGAATAGCTACTCCTCAAGAGTAGCCATTGTAACTTTTTTTGAGTTCGCTAATGCAACTACACAATGTTTGGGAATACTCTTTAAAGTAATAAATAATTAAAAACTTAAGTCAAACTCGTATTCAACAATAAAACCATCCCTTTATTTGGCTAACAAAGCCGAATCTGTACATCATAATCACACTGTCAAGAGCTCTTAGAATGTCATTATTTTACGCGAAAATTGAATATAACCTCAAGTAGCTTAAGCTCCCAGGATTTGCCTCCGTAACATTTATTATTATTATCATTATGCAAATATATTTATGATGCCCAATGGGAAAATTCAATCTATCAATTAAAATAATTTGTTTTGGAATGAATGGTTATGTCCTTAACTTGAAATCTCAACAGGTTTTGAACTAACCTCACTTTCACTGTTATTCCTTTGTATCGGAGTTGTTTTCTAGGCTGGTTTACTAGATCGTTTAGCTCAGTTTTTGAGGAGTAGGGTTGAGGGAAAAGCAAAAGATCTAAAAATTGGATGGTCAAAGACTGCACGTGGCTACTGGTATAGCGCATTTGTAGCATTGGAAAGACCTAGAGGTTGTATGATGACGCTATAAGGTAGTGTTCCAGAATATTTGTCTCGTTTGCAAAACAGAGCACCGCTGCATCCTACACATTTTACTGCAATTCTATTTTCTAGACATTTGTATTAGGATATTCGAATTCTGTCATTCTGCGTCTTGATATGTATTCTTCTGAACTACTCATTTTTCAGAACTAGATTCCTCATCATGATATTTTTCGCTTTATCATTTCTGTCCAACCAATCATTTTAGTTTTTGTTTTCAGGTTTATTGGTTAGGGTTGAAAGTTTACAAACTCAAATAGTCATGGGATATCACGTTGTTAATGACATTGCTAATTTTTAGTGACTTCTTTTGTCTGACAACTCTTAGGCCGTCCACCATTTACATAGAGAGGCTCTTTGCCTTGTCAGATTAAGCTAATTGAGAACTGGGTTGAGAGCAAAACTGTTTCCAACCTTCTTTCGAAGCAGTAACTTCCGTTTTGTTTTGTTGTTGTAAAGGCCTCCATCGCTTGGTTACTTAAACCGTTGTTGAGTCCCCCTAGCGGCCTGTACTCGAATCTGGCAAAGCTCTATAGCGGATCTAAAAAGGGCCAAAGGCCAAAGGGTAGGTACACTGTAAAGGGGCCTAGCCAAAGGTAGGTACACTGTAAAAGGGCCTAGCCAAAGGTAGGTACACTGTAAAAGGGCGTAGCCAATGGTAGGTACAGGTACACTGTAAGGAATTTTATTATTTGAATAGTTTTCAACGGTCATAGGTCGCTGAGTTTCGTTTAGGCAACCAGAGAACATTCCTAAAATCTTTACGTGTTCACACTTGCGTATTGGCGATAAAATAATACTTACAGGTTGTATAGGAAAATTTTACACATTGATTTATCTATGGATGACTATCGATTAACAGTTACATAGTTTTTATCTTAAAATGACAAGTTAGTGGCAAGTTTGCAAAAGAACATTTGTACTGGACCAGTCTAAAATTCTTAGACTTATTGATGATAACGAACTCGAGAGGTAAAATTTAAGTGTCAAAGTGTTATCTAATTTTTGGGGCGATACAAACCTGCCAGAAGGTTAATCCAAATGGAAAGTCTTTCTTAGTCAGAGCTTGCAGACCATGGAATAAATTATCTTTAGAATTAAGACGTAAAGATTCTCTTCCTGCATTTAAGAAGAGGGGCACAGATATCAAGTAACGACTAAACTGAGATATCAACTTTAATAGTGATAGAACTTAAAGGGAGAGACAAGACAATTACTTTCTGATATTATCTGATACCGTAGCAACTGAGAAAGCATTATCTTTCATACCTTTGATATTATTTTTACTTTATGGTACAAGAGCTTGGCCTTCAGACGGCTTACTCTGGTGACGATGCAGTGTACAAGTATATCCGAAAGATAATGGCCCTACCATTCCTTCCGTCTGGAGAGATCGCACCGATGTTCGTCCGCATCGAGGCCCACGCCCAAACAGAACAGCCGAGGAGTCTCGTTGACTAAGTCAGACGACAGTGGATCGAAAGCTAGGTGTTTACTCCAAGAAACTGGTGCGTCTACAAACAGCCGATCCGGACCAATAAAGATCTTGAAGGTTGGCGTAACGCACTCGCCGAGCGGGGGGACAATGCGGCTTGCCGATATATTTATTAATCGGGTTGCTTGATAGGGAGGCAAACCTTACAGCCGTGACAATCAGTCTTGTATCAGGAAATAAACTTAAAAGAATTCAACGTAGTGTCACTAGGAATATCCAGGCTAAGCTATTTGCAAGCTGGAAAAAGTACGAGAACAACGAAAAGACTGCCGCCCAGCTAATCAAGACTTGTTCTCGGCTTAACGGACCAGCTCGTGCGAACTTAAACTTCTCTGTAAATATGATAATTTGGTTTGAGATAAGTATTTCATAGGTTTTTTGTGCTTGTAAATATTTGATACTTTATATTGTAATAAAATTGCTGTTCTTATTTAGTTGAAGTTCCATTTTATTTATTACTCGATTATAAGGCTGGAAAAGTTGAACATAGAATGTTAATTTAGATCGTAATACATTAATGAATTGGTAAGGTAGTTGCAATAAATGTGAAAACGTGCAAATTTATCTGAAGTCAGTCAAGCGAAACTGGCAGTGACTCAAGGATCAGGATTGCATTCTAAACATCAATAAGCAACTTCTTTTTTTTCGTTAGTCTTGGATATCTGACGTTGGCGAATTGACCAGTAGGACGTTGGCGAATCGACATAGGACGTTGCACTCAGGTGGCACGGAAAGTCGTAAAAATCTTGAACAAAAGCTCATCTTTCAAACCGTCAGTCTAAATCCCACAGGGATCAACGAACGCTTTTCATTCCACTAATTTATTCATGTTTTTCTCGTTGCCATGCTCCCACCAATAACGTAGCTCCATTTTCTGCCTTTAAAAGCACACACAACCCACAATTCCTCAATTCGCTCCGACGAGGGGCTAACGCTCGAAAGCCTTTGTAATCATTACGGTGGCTAACTTACCATTTGAACTTTGTTGATATATCCAAATTATTTCGTTACTCCTACCGACGCAGCCCCAAACAGTTTCTTTCGAAACTATCAGCCCAAATTTAATTTAGACCTACTTTGCAGTTTCCATCTGATATAGATGATGGATCCATGATCTGTCCATCTAAGTAAACCAGTGAAATTGGTGTCACATTCGATGGTGCTCAGAACTTTGGGCATCATATTATTCATATTATTTTTTTCTCAGTTCGTAAGCGGGCGGTATTCTACAAATCGTGCAATCTGATTGGTTCCGAGAGCGGGCAGTATTCTCCCCATCCGACCCGCTCACAGCGGGTTGTATCCGCTTCGCTTGAGTCCCTTTGCAGAACATCTCAAGGTTCGTTGCAATTTTTCACAGATATATCTTATTTTGCCGGGTGGGCAGAATTTTGTAAGCAGATACTTCGGTCACGACCTTTTGGCGACAAATAATAGCAATTCTTTCTTCTCTCACTCTCAAATCACTTTGGTTTTTTCGAAAAAATTGATTTCGAGATAAATTGTGTGGCACTAAATTTGTTTTTAAAAAGATTAAAAGGCGGCCTAGAAACAATTTGTAATTCAATAATCCTTCCCAAAAAGTCACTCAGAAAGTTAAAACGAGAGGTAGTTGCAGTTAACAACTACGTTAATCAATGTGACTCTCAATCGCTAATATCTGAGTTCTTCAACGCAGTCTGTTCGTTGTGAAACGTTAAGCGAAGTTTTGAGTTCTTCTATAAATACACTTTCGCCTATTCTTTGCAAGTCCCTTGAATTTGGACATTACTACCGTAAATTTCACAACAGTAAACGAAGGAATTCGATGAATGTAAGTCGCATTAAATCCCTTTGTGTCTAGCTGGAAAGAGTCTCTCGACTGGGCTAAGACAAAACACTGACCCCGGGTCAACTGACTCCCTACTGAGCCACTATTGACCCCCTTACTGACCCCCTCCTAAATTCACTGCAAATCATGAATTGAAGCTAACGATAACAACCTAACGATACAAAATTACGATATAATAATACACTCACCTCTTAAATTCCAAAATAATAATAATAATAATAATAATAATAATAATGAAGCATTTATATAGCGCTAAGCTCGACTAGTTCTCCGTAGCGCTTTACAAAATTGTAGACTAATTAACATAGCAATGAAATTATTAAAAATCGTAAATTAAAAAGCGTCTTTGAACAAGTATGTTTTAAGGTTCCTCTTGAAAATTGCAACAGATTCAGATGTTTTCAGGGAATATGGTAAATCGTTCCAAAGCTTGGGACCGGCAATGGAGAAGGCACGGTCACCATAGTTCTTCCGAAATGTTCTTGGAACCATCAGGAGCATTTGTGATGAGGAACGCAGTACACGAGAGCCATAATTCCTTGGCGGAAGATGGTCGAAAATGGCGGAAGATGGTCGATCTGTTTAATGCCTATGGTCTGCCATCGTCCAAACTCGTTTTACCACAATTTTTAGTTCTCCTACACTCATAAATGAGTGGCAAATGTGTCGAAACATTGTGTACTGCGTTGTACGAATTGTTTTGCTTCGACCAAAACGTGAGAAAGCGGAGGTTTGAACTGTATTAGTAGTGCCAGGTCACGCTCTAATTCCCAATACCAATTGTCCTTAACCTCGTCCCCAGGGTATTCTCGTTTTCCAATATGCAGATGGCATTTTCCGGTAGAAGTTTCATTTCTTTTTGTTTATTCTTCTTTTTGGTGGAGCGCAGTTCCCATTTGCCACTCGTTTATGAGCATAGGAGAACTAACAATTGTGTTAAAACGAGTTTGGGCGATTGCAGACTCGCGTTATAAAGCAGATCGACCATTTTCCACCATTTTGGAAATTAGAGGTGAGTGTATTATTATATCGTAATTTTATATCGTTAGGTTGTTATCGTTAGCTTCAATTCATGATTTCCAGTGAATTTAAGAGGGGGTCAGTTGGGGGTCAGTAGGGGGTCAGTTGACCTGGGGTCACTGTTTTGTCTTAGCCCCTCTCGACTTCAGCTTTTCGGTTGAAGAAAAACCGATTTACACACATCACTACAGAAAATAAACAAGCAGACTGACAACTCCAAACCAAACATTTGTTTTTGCTTACAATTTACTTTCCGTGACATTTTAAAATGGAACAGAGGTAAGTCTTCGGAGAGTAATCGTCGTTGGAAATAAACAATAGTTTACGTAAGATCTTCCGAGTGTTTCTTTTTTTCTACAAGATCGTCACATTGTCATTTAATTCGTGCGTGTTTGTCATACCAGTGCTGTTATTTATTTAAACGCGTAAGCTTTTTTCCTCATCAACTGGCAGGTGTCACATCATGACAGTTACTTATCAAAAAATGTTTCAAATTTTGCTCGGAAGCCTTTTAAGTTAGCTTTACAAATAAAAATGTTTCGGTGAAAGCTTTCTCTTTAATTTGGATAATATCTGTTTTCTATATCATCCGCTCGCTAACAAATTGTTACGTTTATGGAGGATTTTCTCGTAATTAGACTCGTAATTGTATCCGTAAATCATTCGGGTTCTTATGGCAATCATTTTGTCATGTGTTAGAAAAAGATAAAAATGTTATTGACCAGCATAGGTCGTTCCGTATTGGAAAAAACTGTGCCCTCTGTCTTGAGTACCGCCCTCGGCCTATGCCCTCGGGCAGTATCCAAGACCTCGGGCATAGTTTTTCCCAATGCGGACCTCCCGCTGGTCAATAACATATATATATTATTGATCTTTTCACGTCTTGTTATTCTAATGTATGTAATGTTCATCGCATTAAAAAATTCCTATCTACCGACTCTACGAAAATTTTAGTTAATGACTTTTTTTGCCTCAAGACTTGACAAATGTACTTATTTATTATCCAACTACACTTCGTAGAATACAAATAACACCCAAGACGAGTGCTAATCTCACGCGGTGCTTGTACTTCAGAGAACCAGTTAGACAGGTTTTCTCGCATCGTGCAGGCGACGAACTGGATTAAAGTTCCAAAAATTTGACAATTTGAGTTATTTTTTGACCACGAAGATTCGGAATGGCTGGCGAATATTAATCCAAGCCTAGATAACTCGAGCGAAGAAAGGCAATTAGACGACAATTGAGATAATGCACCTAAATAACAATGTGGATAATAAGTAAATTAATAGAAGTTTGGGTGTGTCGTATTGCTGAGTATTTTTACTCGTTATTTGTATTTTGACTCGCCTTATAGGCTCGTCAAAGTATGACACAACTCGTAAAAATACACAGCGATACTACACAACAAAACGTCTAATACGACATATTTATTATATAGTCTACCTTGTTTCCTTTTAAATAAATTACAGCTCGTGCAGAATTGTGCAGCTCGCTTAATTTTAGTTGGCTGTAAGTGTGATCATATCAAGCTATATCACGCCATTACTTAGTGAGCTTCATTGGCTGTCCATGGAACATTGTATTACTTTTAAATTACTTTTAACAACCTTTGCGTCTCTGAGTAACTTGGCTCCTTGTTAAATTAGTGACCTTCTGCATATATACACTCCAAAATGCGATGAAGGTCTCCACGTAGTTTTTAACTTCAAGTTCCTCCATCTCATCTCCACTTGAAAAACCCCTCTAAAGGATAATTCCTAATATAGAAAACCTTTGCATGCATTATTGTTAATCTGTTAACTGTTTTGCGAAATAAGATCTCAAAAGAAGGTGTTCTGTTTACATTTTTCTCACAAAACCTCCAAATACCAAGACGTTTTGTTATTTAGAGCAAGCTTTCATATATCAGATCGCTGACAATACCAATCATTTCTGCCTGTTTTATTAATCACTTTGTTCACTGAGTACGGTCTAGCTTAGATGCGTTTCCTAAAGCGCCAGCCCGGGTTACGAATCGCACAAGACTGATTTTTTACAACCTACAATCGGTGATTGGTGATTACTGTTATCATGCAGTGACAAAAATGCAACATTAAATGGGGTAGGGCCTTGACAATCTACAAATAATAATGATGTACTTCACATTTAATAGAAGTACTAAACACAAAATGTCAATCAGAATGTAGACTGATCAAAGGCACACTCTACGAAATACTTTCATTACCATTTTTATTTTTATTATCATTATTGTAATATATTTTTTTGATATTTACCCTCTGTCCTTGCTAGCTCATGTATGCGGCCGCCACTTCTACCCTGGTCCTCGTCAGTAAAGGGAACACACAGCGAGGAGTTGAGGCAGTTATTGGGTGCGCTTTGAAGGTGATCGTTATTCTTTGAGCTGATACTCACAACTAAGGTCCATCCACCACCTGAAGAATGATAAGATGAAGTGAAATTATGATATAGCTTGCGCGCTAGTCTTATCTAATTCATATTGCGTCAACATGAACAAAATCTTTATGTACGCAGGGCCGTGCTCAATAAAATGACGTGTGCAGTTTAAAAATAGCTGCAAAATTTCCTTTGTGTGAGTTCCTTAAGTTAAAGTTTCGGAAAACGATATAAGTAAACAGAAGACCAACCAAACTTTTCTTTGGCTTTCGATCTTCCCGCAAGTGGTCAAGCTAACAAGCACAACGAAAACAAAACATAACAGGCCCGTTTCTCGAATTTATCGGAACAGGAGCCGGAGAAAATATTAGCTGAAAGACATTCAGCAAGAACTAACAAGACTACAAATTGGTCTGCGGCGACTTTGAAAGGTAAAAGTCTCTGTTGATTACGTTTTTTTGGTTACATTTGTTAACTCTACCGAAAACCATTCAATGACAAAATCAACAAAGCAATCGGAGACGCCAACATTTTCGGAAAACTTTCATTTCAAAAAACATTACAAAAACGTCATTCGGCGCCCAAATTGTTTTCGTATCTTATAAAAGAATTGTTTCATGCTTTTAGCTGTGCGTATATCGAGTTATGGATGCACTCGGGAAGTTTAGAGAGCACTCAAGAAGCTAGAGTTGCTCTAGGCTGCGCCTCGAGGAACTCTTATGCTTCTCTCGTGCGTGCATCCATAACTCGATATACGCACGCTAAGCACGAAAAAATTCTTAATTAATGCTCACATAGCCCCATGTCATTGATGATGTAATTGATGTCTTCAAATTATCAGTTCCCCGCACGGATTGCTATTGACCTCGCCATAATGTATCAGAGCAATTTATCCCATGTAACACCTATACATTTCTGGCATAGACTATCAGATAGATAGATGGATGGATAGATGAATAGGTAGTTTGTTAAAAAATGCATCGTAGCCAAAGGCTGAATTACGCAATTATTTACAAAAACTTTAGAATACTTGAAAAATTACAAATGAATCCTGGATAATAAGTCGAAAACTGATTTTTAAGATATTATTAAAAACATTCTATGTAGCATATTCATATAAATATGTTAAAATATAAAGCATGAATATAAGTGGGATAAAACTACAGCCCGGACAGTCTCGGCATCGCAATTTAGACGTATTACTTGTTCTGTTCGCACAAAGCTTTGGAATATCAAACGGCGCTGTCTTCTTAGGTTATAGCGTGAGTTGACATGGTATGGTGGAAGGAGCGTCTCCAATTTATTGTTTGGATCACTGACAATGTTATCAAAAAGCCTGCTACTGAGTACGTTATAATGCTCCAAAATGGGTGTTGACCCCACCTTGCACTTTCCTGAGGTTATAAGTGATATTGCTCTTTTCTCTCGCCGTACCAGCTCTTTCTTTCTGTACTGGGGGAGACCGTTATAAAAGACAGGTGCTGCATAATCAATAACATATCTCACGCATGATACGTAGAACAATGATAGATTTTGTTTCGGAGCTCCCGCTCTCTTTAACTGAGTTAGGAAGTAGAGTCTCTTGCTAGCCTTTTTGGTTATTTCAGTTACATGGTCGGTCCATGTTAGATCGTTCGCTATTATAGGGCCTAGTAGCTTTGCACTAGTGACTGACTGTACCTCCTTTCCTTCTATGAGCTGCGTTATTGGTGGGAACATGGCAAAGAGAAAAACACGAATAAATTAGTGGAATGAAAAGCGTTCGTTGATCCCTGTGAGATTTAGACTGCCGGTTTGAAAGATGAGCTTTTGTTCAAGAGTTTTACGGCTTTCCGTGCTACCTAAGTGTAAGGAAAGACCGCAGATTGCCATATGTTGCTTAGAATGATTAGGTAAATTAAAATGTCTAGCGACTGCTTTAGAATGATTAGGTAAAATTAAAATGTCTAGCGACTGGTTTCGATGTGTCCTTGTCATTCTTTTCCACTTCTCGAAGGTGTTCTCGGAATCGGTCACCTAGTCTTCTGCCTGTTTCGCCGATGTATATCCTTTCACAATAAGTGCAAGTTATGCAATAGATTATATTGGCGGAGGTGCACGTGAAGTGATCGGTGATCTTAATGGATCGTTTAGGTCTCGATACTTTATCAGTGTTGTGAATGAAAGGACACGTTTTGCATCGTGCACGAGCGCATTTAAAAGTGCCTGGTTGGTCATTAGTCTGAAAAGAACTTCTGACCAAAAAATTGCCTATGTTTTTGTCGCGTTTGAATGAAACGAGCGGAGGCTGCGAAAAGATAGTGCTTGTCTCTGGATCGTTTTGAAGTAATTTAACGTTTTTAAGAATGATGGATTTAACTGAGTGGTTGTGAGGGTGAAACGTGAGAGTGAATGGAATAAGGTCGGAAACTTCCTTATGCGACGTTTGTAGTGCTGAATGTCGATCAATAAGTTGGGCGCGGTGGTAACCAGCTTCGAGACGTGGAAAAGAATGGCAAGGACACATCGAAACCAGTCGCTAGACATGTTAATTTACCTAATCATTCTAAGCAACATATGGCAATCTGCGGTCTTTCCTTACACTTGGGTAGCACGGAAAGCCGAACAACTCTTGAACAAAAGCTCATCTTTCAAACCGGCAGTCTAAATCCCACAGGGATCAACGAACGCTTTTCATTCCACTAATTTATTCGTGTTTTTCTCGTTGCTAGGTTCCCACCAATAACGTAGCTCCATTTTCTGCCCTTAAAAGCACACACAACCTACAATTCCTCTATTCGCTCCGACGAAGGGCTAACGCTCGAAACGTCAGCTTTTGTAATGGTTACGGTGGCCAATTTACCATTTCAACTTTGTTGATATATCCAAATTATTTCGTTACTCCCACCGACGCAACCCCAAACAGTTTCTTTCGAAACTATCAGCCTTTATCTTTGCTCTTTAGCAAAGGAGATCCTGAGTTCTTTGCAGTTATCGGCGTTTAGTTGGACCCTGTTCTCGCGAGACCACTCACTTACTCTGTTAGCTATTTCTTGAGCGTGACTTTCTCCGCCCTTTACTACTACCTCAGACAACGTGGTGTCGTCCACATATTTCCATTGCTGTGCATTCGTATCAAGGTCGTTAATCATTAGGACCGACATCCACGGGCCAAGCTTAGTACCTTGTGGTATGCCTCGACATCGCAATATAAACGTAATAATTGTTCTGTTCGTACAAAGCTTTGGCATATTAAACGGCGCTGTCTTCTTGGGTTATAGCGTGAGTTGACATGGTCTGGTGGAAGGAGCGCCTTCAATTTATGGTTTGGATCACTGAAAATATTATCAAAAAGCCTGCTACTGAGTACGTAATAATGCTCCAAAATGGGTGTTAACCCCACCTTGCACTTTCCTGAGGTTATAATTGATATTGCTCTTTTCTCGAGCCATACCAGCTCTTTGTGTATGTACTGGAGGAGACCGTTAAAAAAGACAGGTGCTACATAATCAATAACAGATCTCACGCACGATACGTAGAACAATGATAGATCTTGTTTCGAAACTCTCACTCTGTTTAACTGAGTTAGGAAGTAGATTCTCTTGCTAGCCTGTTTGGTTATCTCAGTTACATGGTCGTTCCATGTTAGATCGTTCGCTATTGTAAGGTCTAGTAGCTTTGTACCTAGTGACTAACTCTACCTACTTTCCTTCTATGATGACAGGATCAAAGACTGTTTGTTCTTTAGCAAAGGATATCCTGAGTTCTTTGCAGTTATCGGTGTTTAGTTGGACCCTGTTCTCGCGAGATCACTCACTTACTCTGTTAGCTATTGCTTGCGCATGACTTTCTCCGCCCTTTACCACTACCTCAGATAACGTGGTGTCGTCCACATATTTCCATTGCTGTGCATTCGTATCAAGGCCGTTAGTCATTAGGACCGATAACCACGGGCCTAGCTTGGTACCTTGTGGTATGCCGGCGGGGACTGGGCCCCATTCAGAAAAGCACTCTGATGCAAGTTTAATCCACTGGGATCTGTCTGATAAAGATCTATAATCCAGTTGATAATGCTAGCTGGTAATTTGCACTGGTTACGCAACTCTCTAACGAGTATACTATGATCTATCAAATCAAACGCTTTACGGTACTCCACTAATAGTAGTATTAACTTCAACGATCTTATCAATCAATTACTTAATGCAATGTTACGTCATGTCGCATGATAATATTACGCATTAATTTCGTGTTAGAACGAAACACTCCCTCGGGCACGAAAAAATAACAACTTAAGATAAAAGTGAAAATACACTAAGTTCATCTGAAGGATTTTGTCACGATTATTAAAGAAAACAATCAGTTTTTTGTTTCAGCTTCCTCTTTCGGTACAAGAACAATCAACTTATTCACAGCTCCTTCGACGGTAACAAAGCCTCTTCCGTGATATTCGCTGACGGCTTCCCCTGATTTGGGATTTTTATACTGTACTTGCACTCTTCCTACTCTTCCATTTTCCCCAGGAAATGTCTGGACGACGACACCCAAGTTTCCATTGTCTTCTGATTTGGTTAGCATCTTGAATGAGCACTATGTCACCTTCACTAAGATTGCGTTGAGTGGTGTGCCATTGTGGCTGAATTAGTAAACTAGGAAAGTAGTCCCTTGCCATTTCTTCTAGAAATAACTCACAACATTCTGGAGAAATTCAAACCATTGACGATGATTGGAGGGCTCTCTATAGGGTCTGCTTGGCATTCGTAATGTTGCTCTGCCTAGTAGCAAGTCATTGGGGCACAGATAAGTTCCATCATCTGGTGACGTTGGGTGTCTCCCGGTCGGTCTTCATTAACAAGGTTTGCTATCTCGAAGCAAACGATTTGGAGTTGGGAGAATGTCATAACATGATGACTTATGGCGGCTGTTATCACTCGCTTCACCGATTTCACTAACGCTTCTTACACTCCGTTTTGCCACGGTGCATCAGCTGGAGCAAAATCCCACCTGAATTCTTCCATGACGCCAAAGTATTTTAGCTCCTCTTGATTCCAACCTTTGACCACATTTTTTAGTTCTTCATTTGCGGCAACTAATTGAGGTCCGTTGTAAGAATACAGTTTCGAAGGATACCCTCGAATATTCTATTTTATTTAGAGATTTACCATTAGGTAGGTGTAAAAAAGATAGGACTCTAAGGCCCCTACTAGGTTTTTACACCCTAGAAACCCAACCCCACCCCATACTAGGAAAGGATATCCACCACACAGTAATCTCTTGCTTGGGAAACTAACGTCTCCTACCCCTAACCCTGCAGGAGACGGGACCTACGGTTTATTAGTCCTTATCCGAAAAGACTAGAGTATCTATCCATTTCTTGATATCGTAGAAGGGTAGCACTTTCTCCTCGGTTATTTCAAGACCCTTAGTGTTGGTCCGGCCGGGGCTTGAACCCTCGACCTCCCGCCCAACACTACGGCGCTCTACCAACTGAGCTAACCAGGAGGCGATGCAAATAGATGCAAATCTTGTCAGGACCATGAGGAATTTCTCAGTGCTATAATCTGTGGCTAGGTCTACGTGCACTACGCGGGTGCCTAAACAATTAAATATCACTCCATACGTTTTTCCAGTCGTTCATTTCTTCACCTCACCTCGAATTTTGAAAGGTCCAAATAGATCAATAGCAGTACAAGTCCAGGCGGGAGAAGTCTTTAGTCTGTCCACTGGTAATTTTCCCATAACTTGTTCACTCAGTTTTTTGTCTAGTTCCTTGTATATCACGCAATTGTATCTGATAGACTTGACCATTTTTAGTAACTTGACAATCCAGAACCTCGTGGGTGTATTACTGGCTGTGTAGAGAACGCTATGGTGTCCTCTTCTATGGATATGTTTACTACGACGTGAAAATCGATGATCATACGGAAGAAGGAAAACTTTGTTTTTGTTGTGACTCATCTCCATCCACCTTTCTCCCCGTCCTTCAACCACGTATATTCCATCTGTATTCTTTCGGGGGCACAGGCGTTTGTATCGTCCTTTTTCAATGTCTTTATACATACCATTTTGCGCTTCCATAATCCAGAAGTTCTCCGCCTGTGCTATATCAGTTGGAATTAGTGACTTCCCTGCGTGTTTGAAGGACGATTTCGGTGTTTTTTAGTACATTGCCAAAATCCTGGCCTTCACTCTGATCAATTTTCCAAAATCTGAATATCTGTCGATGTTGATTGTTGCCGCCAGTGTGTTTTTGTCGTCTTGTTTGAAATGTTTGGTTACAGTGGATGCTACTTTGATTAACTCAGGAAGTTGCTCTTTGGTCAGTGTCTTGTATATTGGCCAGTCGGTTTCGAGAAACTCAAGGAAACTGGGTCCATTTTGTCAGATGCTGTCCAAATTTATTTCCTTAGCTTTCTTACCACGAGTTAACCAATCTGCGATGTTATATTTACTTTCCATCCCAAAACAATTCTTTAGGATTTGTATTCTGTTGTATTTCTCCCACGCGGGTTGCGGCAAAAGTATTAAATCCGTATGAGTAGAAGTAGAGTAGAGTAGACATCTATATTAATACTGGATAGTCCCTTCAGTGTAGTAAACACTGGTATCAACGGGGGTCCTGTTACCCACTCATTCTTTCAGTATCATGCTATGTACCATTTGGGAGTCCACGATGTGATAGCACTTTATAAACTTGTATCTACAATGAGTATGAATGTCTTTCATTTTGAGTTTAACAAAGCACTACACAGTTCAATTCTATCAATGGAAATCTTTTTTATCAGTGCAAGGCGATTTTTTGATAGCAGAAGTCTGCAGCAATATCGTCCGTTGTTGAGTGCCCATCTTGCATATGTACAGGCACCAAAAGCGTTACTGGATCCATCACTGAAGATGATTAACATCGGTTGTTCATCAGTTGTATCTGTTGGTTTCAGACATCTCTTAAATTTAATGTTACTCATCCCCAGCATGTCTAGGCAAGATTGTTTCCAATATCGTTTGTACCTTTCGGGAATTGCGTCATCCCGTCCTAGTTTATTTTCGATCCCCCATAGTTCCCTCATTAAAATCTTTGCTCTGACTGTAAATGGTCCTGCTAAACCAAGTGGATCATAAATGCTATTCATTTGTGATAGAATTATTCTTTTCGTTGGGGCGTTGGCGTCATTATGGGTTTTCCCGTTTCGCTTATTCTTGGGTGTGGTTCGAAGGTTCATTTTATATACAAATTTGTCTTGGACTGGGTTCAATACAACTCCTAACACCTTTTCCGTTGTAGAGTATTTGTCGTTGGGTAAAGTCTTGAGTAGATCAGTTCTATCATGCGTGAAATCCACTCTTTCATTTTGAAGTTCCCTCCATCAAGGAAAGCTTCTATATCCTTAGCAAGTTTTTTCGCCTTTTCTTTGTTGGGAACACTCTCTATGATGTCATCCATGTACGTGTTTTCTTTAATAACCTGTGCCGCTTTGGGATATTCGTGTGCTCCCATCTCTGCTGTTTTTCTCAATGCAACAGCAGCGATCGTTTCTGAGGGCTTGTTCCCAAATGAGACTCTTTGTATTACATACGGGTCTAGCGGTCTTCCAGTATCCATGTCTCTCCAGAGAAATCTATGTCTATGTTGCTCTATAGTTTTGATCTTGACTGTATGATACATTTTCTTAATATCAGATATTATTGCAATGTTGTTTTCTCTGAATGTTATGAGTACACCCAGGAGGTCATTAAGTAGGTGTGGTCCTTTAGCCTAGTGCTAAACACGATCCTTTCTGGAGTTGATGAGGTATCTGGCTTCAAAACCTCATGATGAGAAATGTAGTGAACGAGTCTTTTGTAGTTTTCCAGTTCTGTTTGAGAGAGCATTCGTGCGACTTCTCGTTCGATCATATCTTCGATTTGTTTCTGATAAACTTTGGCCTGTTTTTCTAATCTTTTTGCAGTTGATATGAGCATTCCCATAGCAGCCCTTTTATTACCAGGCAATGCGGAGGGATCTCGAATCCATGGGTATTCAGCAATCCATCTCCTTTCGTCCTTATTGTACTCCAGTTTCCTTTGGATTAGATGTAATTTTTTTTCTTCCTTCATTGTGAAGTTTTGGGTTCCTAATGAACATTTTTTCAAACTTAACACTTAACACTTTGAAAAGTTCACATTTAAATGTTGGGGACACAAAATTTGCAATTGCTAACTTTGAAAGTCTTCTGTGCATTTTTGGCCAGGGCTAGGGGCGGGGGGGGATGGGGCACTTGACCCATGTTTAGGTATAAGGTGCCATTGGGTTGTTGAAACCCTGAAACACTCATTGTTTCTTCCTGTCATCAGGATGTACTGAATTTCTGTCAACATGCAGTTGTGTTATAATGCTGATAGGACAACTTAAAGGTACTGAGAACAATATTGTTCTGAAAAATAATTTAATGCCTTCTAAATAAATACAGATAAACATCATACTCAGTGAGTCTTGCAGCGGTACCCTGTCAGACCCTAATTAGGACAGCCGCGCTTGAAATTATATACCCGTTATTTTACTTCGTTATTTTAATTATCAATTAAAATAACGAAGCAGTTCATTGTTTATTCCTAACAACCTCAAGAGTAGCCATTATAACTTTCCTTGAATTCGCTAATGTAACAACATAATGCTTGGAAATACTCTTTCAAGTAATATTGAAAAGTCAAAACGTAAGACGACGTTGTATTCAACAATAAAATCATTTCTTTATTTGGCGAACAAAGCCGAATTTGTCAATTATGATCACACAATTAAGAGCTCTTAAAATTTCGTTATTCTAAGAGGAAATTAGTAGCTTCCTTTTGAAACCAAAACGGATAGTGTGGACAGAGTTTTTGTTGTTTAAATAATATCATTGAATTAGGAAATAATTATTAAGATGCTTCGAGATATATTGAGAGATAATCGTAATTTTTTTCCTTTTATATGATTCTTCAATGCCATACCTTACGCATATCAACCGAACCTTTCCTCTGACCAAAATCCTTTGGGTGTGAATCAGTAATCAGTCATAATACATGCGGCCTGCTGTTTTCGGCATGGTGCGCTCTTCTGCGTTTTAGCGAAGCATGCGCAGCCTAACCCCATACTTACAAATTTTTAAAATAGTTACTCATCAAGCTGAAAAAAATTTGTGTTAAGACCGTGCGACCAAGTGCATAAAGTGATACTCTTAGCATATGCGGCCAACTGCATTGCTAGAAAAAAATATGGCCGATACGTAAGTAGAAGGGAAGGGTGAGGGTAATGTGCAAACGTGTACTTTGAAAATTCCATTTGTTTGCGATAGGAATCTTAGGTGCAAACTCATGGAGTACACATACTCGGATGCGAGCTTCAGTGCACCTTACCATGGGCAGGTGGTAGCCGTGCAAGAAAAGAACTTGTAGACTCTCGTTTTGAGCGGGGAAATCATACTGATTCGGTTGTAATTTGAAACGTATCGATTCTAAGTACTTTGCATCTTCTAATTAACTTGCACAGTAATAGTCAGAGCGAGAGCTACGTCAAACAGATGAAATATTTTCTAATAATTCAAAATCTCGGTGAAAGGGTTGAATTTGTGTGAAATAGAGAATAATTTTGATAAAAGTAATATGAAAAGGCTACTATAAAAATGGGAATAGCTAGCGACGAGCAACGTGAGAAAGAAAGACAAAAACCTCCAGAAAATAGACTGAAAAGAAATCAACAGCACAAAAAAAAAAAGAAAAAAAGAAAGTACATTACAAATTAGTCGAGAAAGGAGAGGAGTTAAGCTGTGTTACTTTTAGTTATTTGCTCCCACGCTAAGGCCCAGAAAAAATATCTAAAAAAATTGTTGTCAAAGGTGGTTTGATTCTAGCGTCAGTCTATGATTTATTGCTGTTTTGAGGAAGGCAAAAGATTACATGAATTTTCCCTCAAATTATTTGCATTCGTCATATTTCCCTCGGTATGTCTCAGATATTGAGTATTGATCACTCCTGGGATAAGTAAACAAACTATGAATGGTATCATTTCTTCATTTCTCATTTTGAACTTTACATTCCTTAACTGATTCACTTATTTATTGAATGATGTATCCATTCACCCCTGTAATTAGCTACATATAGTTGATCCATTTATTCATTTTCCTTTATTATATCTTTTTGTCTGTTGGAATCACAAGCTCAAGGATAAACTTTTTGTTCCTTCAAGAGATCTGTAAGACATCAATCATTAGCAGTTAAAACCGTTTTTACTGATATTTTTTTGTGTAATTTTTTTAACAGATAGTGTACCGATTAAAATCACCAATAGACTCAGGAGTCAACTTTTAAATCCGAAAGTAATTATAACAAGTGTAATTATAAATACATCTTTCCAGTTGATCCATAGACCCTTTTAAGTTCATGCGTATGAGGCGGATCTTGAGGAAAAAACAACAAAAAGAGGTAACTGTTTAGTTATTTATTTACTTTACTTCTTACAAGCTTAAGGCTTCGTTGGACCACATCTTTTCTGGACATAAACCATTACTCTGCCAATTTTAACTTCAATCAACAGTCCCGCAAAAGTTGTTTACTAGAATTGGATTTGAGTTTTTGAAGTAATGATTTGAGGAAAGGGGTTTAGTCTTTCTGAGCTCTGAGTGAGGAATAATTTATTTCTAGTATGGTCGTGTTAATTACAATGAATTTAAATGTTACATTAAAGATTCCTTGTTCTGTGAACTGTTTACTTGACGTACAGCCTTCCTCTACGGTTTCTATATATCCCACGACTGTCATGGTATGGTATCTCAGGGCATGGGTAGCCATATAGTGCACGTTCGTTGGCTGTTAGGAATGAAATGAATAACGATCAAGTAAGACCTTTGCTAAGCAACACAGCTGTCTCAAGTCTGACCTTTCATTCCTTACGTCTTCAAATGATATCACTTAACCATCGAATACTAAAAACAATAATGGAGCTCTCGGTACACAAACGGAATGAGTGATACATTAACATCTTCCAAAGGAAGGCAATGGGATTGCTTTATTTTACAGGGTGCCGCAAAAAATTTACTGTCATCATGTCATACAAAAGAATGGAAATGGTGGAGAAGAGTTATTAGCAATTTACAAAGGCTTTTTCCCATATTTAAGTTTTTAATTAAGTGCCCTGCGATTCGCTTTGGGTGGGTAAGAATCCCATTATTTTTGATAAAAGCTCTTAGCTTCCTTCCCTTAAAATCATAACCCAGTGCTATGTCGATCTTTTTGACGCTAAATTAAAACAAAACAAAACCAACAACAAAAACAAAAAAAGTCAAAAAAAAAAACAAATTTATAAATGAAAAAACTGATCAAAGAGACCAAAGCTAACTCAGCCAGTGTTAAAAAAGCCGATCTGGTGTCTTCTTTCTCGATTTGATGTCTTGTTTTGTTTTTGTTTTTGCTTTTTTTACAAAAAGAAGTCGAAGGAGCCAAGAAAGCACCCTTAAAAGAATATACATCATCACTTGCTTTCAATTAGTGTTGGAGATTAGTACTTACTGTACTTGGACGACAGCCAGTGGGTACTATTGCACTCACCGTTATCGTGTCCATCAAAAACTTAAAGGGAAAAAAAGATAAAATAGCAGGATAAGTGTAAGACTGGTTATCTATTAAAAATAAGCAGGCTCATAATTGCATTTTGATGAATTATGATTCATTTTCTGAGGTCAATAAGCCAAATTGAGCAATTTTCAAGTGAGCGCTCAGCCTCACCCTAAAATTGGCGCAAAAGAAACTTGCACATCCTTCCAGCAAATCAGAATCAAACTTAAAAGCAGTTGCTACTTCCTCACGCGCTTGTCACGCATTCTTGGCTTTTAGTTTGGCTGTTCTTAAAGTCCTAGAAGATGCCCTTCGTCCCTGCGAATACCTGCAAGACTGAATAATAGGATACTCCAAAAGGATTCTCCGCTCTGGGCTATCGTCTGTTTCACCGGGATGAAAGATGTGGTTTTATTCGGAAATTATTATGTAAATACAAGATCGGCAAACTTCTACAAGTCTAACTGGTTTTTCCTTTTTTAAATGTTTTCAATAAATGTTCACTCACCACTGTGACATCCGGGAGAAATGCGATATCCCGCGGCAGTGCTTGTGCAGTTGTTAGTCTCCCAATGATAGGGATGGGAATGGGATATGATAATTCGTGGACAACTGAAATCAAAGAAGAAAATGTTTTTCAGGTTCACTAATCCTTCTGGGTCCTAGGCTGAGAAACAAATTCAGACTGTTGAGCCATGTTGTCCTGAGAAAGTCCTCAGAATCCAACATAGTTTGTGGTTTCAGATTTACTTGCTGCATGACTGAACGCTGACATTGGTAGCATCACTTTATCGCAAGTTAAGATGGGCAACATGCACGTGGTGTCAAGATCTCTTATCAATGGACCTAATGAATCAAGATTTGGCCATATCGGTTGACCAACTCTGTGTGCTGCGGGCGCCAAACTCATTCTGTTGAAGTCACCACGTTCTCTTATTTTAATAAACAACTAAAAGCTTTGTCAAAGTGGCTTCCTCTGCACTCCAGGAATGTCCATTAGGGTTGCTGCTTGAAATACGGCAGCCAAGTTAAACGAGCACAAAAATAACTAAGTAACTTACTTTCCCTGGCGGCATGATGAGTTGAATTTGTTTGGTCCACTGGGTATCTTAAAAAGAAAAAGAAAGAAAGACTATGTTATGGTACATGCATGACGATTTTATAAATAATTTATTAAACAGTGGAGCTTTACAAGAATTTCAAGAAAAGAAAAGAAAAGGAAAGGGGAAAAAGAGAAAAGCCGAGAAAAGCCGAAGGAGAAAAGCCGTAGGAGCGCAATTGTAAAATTACAATGAATTTTGACTGAGTTTGATATGGTCAATCAGCTGCTTACACTTCACTTGCCTTCGCGCCAATCTGTCAAGTTGCTGAATGAATGGCTTCAGCATTTTTAATTTAAAGTTGTTTTCCAAATTTTTTTCCGATTTTGGCTGCTAACAACACTGACAAGTTCGTATCACTTACTTACAATTACGTTCAGGATTTTCTGAATGCGGAAGAATACAAAAAAAGAAAAAGAAAAAAAGCAAAAGAAAAACCAAAAGTCACTCGGCTTTGGCAATGGTATTTCTCGCGGCTAAAATCGAAGAGGACAACTGGAAGATTTGCAACCGCCCGATTTGGACGTGTGCCTGAGCTAATTTCTTCCAACAGTACGGAAAAAGTCGATGACTGAAAATGTTGTGAGTTGAAAGCCGAACCCATAGTTTGATTTCGCAACGATTCAACACATTTCTTTTTTTATGTCGAACCTCTTCGCACAATGTAATACATGGATGCTTGTAGGTACGATACGTCTCTTTCCAGATTTACTTGCTTTCTCATTCGTTCGTTACGCTCTGTCACAAGCTATCAAGTTCAACACTCAAAGAGAAATTCCATTTCTACGCGCACCCATGTATTATCCTATAGCTGTTACCTTTATGTTTAAACATAAAGTATTCTATGAAGCCCCATTTGGGGGGCAAATGGAGGTCTACATAGTCACTGGATGCCGGTTATGGGTGAGCATCATGGCTGGGCCTAAGACATCCTCTGAGTGGCGCAGACCTCGAGTCCTACTCCAACCTCCTCGTGGTGCCCCCTGGATTTGCAGCTAAAAGGAGAGGACGACTGCGGGTGCCTGGTGCAGTATAACTAGGCTTGCTCCGGCAGGTGGGGCTCGTCAGCTATGGAAGGCTCATTCGCCAAGGTCCTCATTGCTGGCGACTTTAATGCAAGAGTTGGAAAGGACTCCGGAGCTTGGAAAGGAGTCCTCGGAAGACACGGCACTGGAAACTATAACAACAACGGGCGCCTCTTGCTCGATCTCTGTACAACACAGTCTTCCAACAAAAAGACAACCTCAAAACAACCAGGATACACCCTCGTTCAAAACATTGGCATCTACTTGACTACGTGCCACACTGACCACCGTTTGGTACGCTGCAAGCTCAAACTGCAGTTCAAACCCAAACCAAAGAAGATAGGTATCCCTGTGAAGAAACTCAACGTCAGCAGTCTGTGCCGTGAGGAGGTGAAAGCCAAGTTCCAGGCAGACCTGCAGCTGAAACTCGACGAACTCCCCCAAGCTGTTGACCTCACCCCTGACAACCTATGGGAGAACCTGAAAGCGGCCATCCTGAAAACATCTGAAGAAGTTCTTTGGCACTCAAAGAAGAAGAACCAGGACTGGTTTGATGAAAATGAAACGGAGATCCAGGACTTACAAGCAAAGAAGAGAGCAGCTCATCAAGCCCACCTAGCACAACCGACCTGTCCTGCGAAGAAGGCTAACTTTCGATGTGCATGTAGCGCTCGACAGCGCAGACTCAGAAGGTTAAAGAACGATTGGTGGGACCACCCGGCTATGGAAACTCAGCTGTGTGCTGACGCGGGTGACTATAGAGGCCTCTACGAGGCGCTGATAACACCAGCATCCTCGCTTACTGGTCCGAACACTTCCAGACCCTCCTCAGTGCTAACCGCACTGTGCAGGCCTCTGCCATTGATCGTGTTCCTCAACTCTCACTCAAAGAGGAGCTCGATGAACAACCCACCCTTGATAAACTGAGTGTAGTCATAAATCAACTCACGAGTCGCAAAGAAGCAGGAGTCTACGGCATTCCACTAGAAATCTGGAAAAATGGGGGTTTGGCGCTCCTTAACAAACTTCACGTTCTCCTCGTCTGTTACTAGGAGCAGGGCAAGCTGCCACAAGATCTTCGTGATGCTACTATCATAACCCTGTACAAGAACAAGGGTGTAAAGTCTGAGTGCTCCAATTACCGGGGCATCACACTACTCTCCGTCGCTGGCAAAATACTTGCCAGCATCCTGCTTAAGAGGCTCGAAGAAAAAATCGCCGAAGAAAATATCGCCGAGATCTAGTGTGGCTTCACAGCCAATAGAGGCACGATGGACATGGTGTTTGTCCTCCGCCAACTCCAGGAAAAGTGCCGTGAACAAAAAAAAAGGACTCTATGTCACTTTTGTTGACTTTACAAAAGCCTTTGACAGTGTGAGTAAGTCTGGTCTATGGCTTATTCTCAAACGTCTTGGCTGTCCCCCAAATTTCTACAGATGGTTATCCAGCTGCATGAGAACCAGCGCGGCAAGGTCAGACTCAATGGTGACCTTTACGAACCCTTTGATATCTCTAACGGCGTAAAGCAGGGTTGTGTCCTGGCACCGACCCTCTTCAGCATATTCTTCAGCATGATGCTCAAGCAAGCTACTATGGGCTAATTTTTACCTGAAATTCACAAACCTAACAACCCGGGTTGGCCCATTGTCTTGCAGTTGCCCTATCGAACCTATCTCCAGCTATCTAGACAAAATTATGGCTCCCATCGTCAAACATTTACCATTGTATATTAAAGACAGCCAACAAGCTCTTCAAATTTTCCGCGACTTTAATTTCGTTGGCCAAAACAAACTTCCTTTCAACATGGATATTACGTCTCTTTACACTGTCATTCCTAATGGCGAAGGTCTTCTGGCCCTTAAACAATTTTTTGATCAACGTACTGTTAAAAAACCTAAATCTAAAACACTACTACGCTTAGCCGAACTAGTGCTCACACTCAATTGTTTTTCATTCGGGGACAACTTTTTCAAACAAACCAATGGTGTAGCCATGAGTACCAAAATGGGACCCAGCTATGCCAATCTTTTTGTAGGTTTTGTCGAACACCAATATTTTTCAGCCAATACAACGGCTTTATACCTGAACTCTACGGTCGTTACATCGACGACTGTATCGGCGCCACCTCCTTTACCAGAGAGGCGCTGACTCAATTCATAACCGCAGTGAATTCTTTTCACCCGGCTCTGAAATACACCTGGGAAATTCCTGACAATTCTTTATCCTTTTTAGACATCAAAGTTTCAATTGAAGGCAACGGTTTATGCACTAGTGTGTATTACAAACCTACAGACTCGCATAATTACTTGTTGTATTCGTCTTCGCATCCATCTCACGTTAAGAATTCCATTCCTTTTTCTCAGTTTCAAAGACTTCGTCCTTTATGTAGTGATGACTCTGATTTCCACCACAAATCAGAGTCAATGTGCCAGTCTTTCGATAAACGTGGTCACCCTGATTCTGTCGTTCAAGCGGGTTACCACCGCGCCCAACTTATTGATCGACATTCAGCACTACAAACGTCACAAAAGGAAGATTCCAACCGCATTCCATTCACTCTCACGTTTCACCCTGACAACCACTCAATTAAATCCATCATTCTTAAGAACTCTAAGTTACTTCAAAACGATCTAGAGACAAGCACTGTCTTTTCGCAGCCTCCGCTCATTTCATTCAAACGCGATAAAAACATAGGCAATTTTTTGGTCAGAAGTTCTTTTCAGACTTGCTATGTCGGGCATGCCGGCCCGCGGTATCTGTCACATATGCGCACGCATGCCACGTGCGCACCTTGTAGATTTGACAACCGCCATGTTGAAAATATTGATGTTGAGTTTGTATTGAGTTGTAGTAATTCGTCTGACTTAAATCCGTGAAACACAACAGATTGGCGACGAGATTTTCAGAACTCACAAAAGAGACGTTCAGGCCTAGGACAATATGCCGATTGGAAAGATAGAAGCCTTCGATGAAACTAACGACAACTGGCTTGCCTACGTTGAACGAGTAGAGCAATACTCTCTCGCCAACGACATTAAGGAAGAAAAACAAGTGGCAGTGATGCTCAGCCTAATGGGAAACAAAACGTATGGGCTATTACGAAACCTCTCTGCCCCAGAGAAACCATCCAGCCTGTCTTTCAAAACCGTCGTGGAAACTCTACAGAAACATCTTTCCCCGAAACCACTCCTCATCGCAGAGCGATTTCGCTTTCACAAGAGAAACCAACTGGAAGGTGAAACCGTAAGTACTTACATTGCTGAATTAAAGAAGTTGACACTGTATTGTGAATTTGGAGCGAGCTTAAACGATGCATTAAGGGATAGACTTGTGTGTGGACTACACAATGAACTTATCCAGAGACGATTACTCTCCGAACCCGAGTCCACCTTAGCAAAGGCGACGGAAAGTGCATTTGCCATGGAAGCTGCGGCAAAAGATACCTTAGAGTTACAGGGTAGTAAAGAATCTGACGTTAACAAAATAAACACTGAAAACGCACGAGTATATAATGTGAGGCCGAAGCCCCGTGATAATTGTTATCGATGCGGTGGCACCACACATGAATCATCCGAGTGTTACTTCAAGAAGAAAACATGCCGGAAATGTGGAATTTGGGCCACATCCAACGAGTTTGCCGCTCTGGAAGAAATCAGAACACTACCCAACGAAGAAAAGTTGATAAACCCAATCTGCATTCTTTTGAGATGAGTGATGAACGTGATGACGACAGTTTTGTGGCATCACTAGAAGTAAACAATGTCAACCAAGTAACAGCTGGTGAGGTCATCTGGGTTACCCCAAAGATCAACGGACACACCCTGAAAATGGAACTCGATACGGGCTCAGCAATATCCACACTTCCATTGCAGAAATACAAGGAAATATTCGCAGACACACCACTGGTGGACACCAAAGCCATTTTGAAAACCTACTCAGGAGAGAAGATGAAACCAGAAGGAAAACTCCTTGTACGTGTGGAACACAACAATCAGGTTAAGAACTTAACATTGTACGTGGTAGAGACACAAGGCCCAGCCTTGTTTGGTAGAGATTGGCTACACGAGATACAACTCGACTGGAAACAGATCTGCGCCATTTCAAAAGAGAAGACACCACAAGAAACCCAAAAGAAATTAGAGAAACTCCCAGACGAGTACAGTGAGGTGTTTCAAAACGAAATTGGCACACTCAAGTCCACCAAAGCAAAACTAACGCTTAAGGAAAACAGTCAACCCAAGTTTTACAAAGCAAGACCCGTTCCATATGCCTTGAAATCCAAAGTCGAAGTTGAGCTGAAACGTTTAGAAGAAGAAGGAATACTGAGCAAAGTCAACTTCAGCAACTGGGCGACGCCTATTGTACCCATCGTCAAACCAAATAGTACAGTAAGGATCTGTGGTGACTATAAAATCACAGTAAACCCCCAACTGCAGTCAGAGGAGTACCCTCTCCCTCGCATTGACGACATATTTGCTAAGCTGGCAGGGGGGAAGAAATTCACCAAAATCGACCTTAGACAGGCATACCACCAGATGGAAGTAGAGGAAGAGTCACAAGAGTACCTGACAGTCAACACCCATCAAGGATTGTACCGATACAATCGCCTGGTATTTGGAATAACGTCAGCCCCAGCCATTTGGCAGAGATCAATGGATCAAATCTTAGAAGGAATAGAAGGAACAAGCTGCATCTTAGACGATATGATAATCACAGGAAAAGATGACGAAGAGCATCTCTTCCACCTGGAGGAAACGCTGAAGAGGTTAAAGGAACATAGCCTGAGAGCAAATCGCGGGAAATACGAGTTTTTCCAGAAAAAGATCACCTACTGCGGACAAGAAGTGGACCAATACGGACTACACAAGACCCAAGAGAAAGTTGATGCCATCGTCAATGCCCCAAGGCCAGAGAACGTTCAACAAGTCCGTTCATTTTTGGGACTGGTAAACTATTACCATAAGTTCTTACCCAACCTCGCAACCACCCTCAACCCCCTGAACAGGCTCTTAGAACAAGGCAAGCCGTGGAAGTGGTCCGCAGAGTGCGAGGAAGCCTTTTCCTCGGTGAAGAAACTGATAGCATCAGATATGGTACTTACCCACTATGATCCAGAACGACCATTGAAACTAGCATGTGATGCCTCACAAGTCGGAGTCGGGGCCGTACTATCGCATGTAATAGATGACGGCTCAGAACGGCCCATAGCCTTCGCGTCACGTACCCTTACGAAAGCAGAAAGAAACTTCTCCCACATTGACAAAGAAGCCTTAGCCTTGGTTTGGGGAGTCAAGAAATTCCACCTATACCTATTCGGCCGCCATTTCACGCTGGTCACAGATCATGAACCTCTGACCTCAACTCTTAACCCCAAGAAAGGGATACCAGCCATGACAGTTGCCCGTTTACAACGCTACGCATTGTTCCTAGCAGGATTCAAGTACAGCATTGAGTACAAAAACACCACCCAACATGGAAACGCGGATGGACTATCACGCCTACCCTTGAAAAAGGCGTACAGCAAGGAAGTAGCTGATCCAGCGGAAATTTTTCAAGTGTCACAGCTCGAAGTGCTGCCAGTCAATGCAGATATGATTCGTCAAGCAACCCAGAGAGATCCGGTATTATCACGTGTGGTAGAACACACGAGACAAGGGTGGCCACCAGTCAGTAAAAAAGAATTGCAACAATTCTACAGAAGGAATGATGAACTTACATTACAGGATGGTTGCCTTCTGTGGGGATCTCGAGTGATAATTCCACCTAAGTACCGAACACAGTTGTTAGAACAACTCCATGAAGGCCACCCCGGAATCGTAAGGATGAAGGCGTTGGCTAGGAGCTACATTTGGTGGCCAGGAATGGACAAGGAAGTCGAGCAAACAGCAAAAGGATGCACTGGCTGTCAACTCACCTAGAACAATCTAAGACCGCCTCACTTCATACATGGGAGTGGCCAGCACGCCCATGGCAACGTATCCACATAGATTTTGCGGGACCATTCTTGGGAAAAATGTTTCTCATTGTCGTGGATAGCCACTCAAAATGGCCCGAAGTAATACCAATGACTACTACAAACGCTGCAAGAACAATTGAGGAACTAAGAAAGCTGTTTGCGACACATGGATTACCACAACAACTGGTCAGTGATAACGGCCCATAATTCACATCAGACGAATTCAGAACATTCATGAGGAATAATGGTATCAAACACAAAAGGTCAGCGCCGTATCACCCAGCTACAAATGGAAGCGCTGAACGTTTTCTACAGACATTCAAGCAAGCTCTACGCGCAGCATTGACTGAGAAGAAAACCCTCTCCTGGAAACTGGCAAACTTCTTGCTAGCCTACAGAACGACATCACATGCGCTGACTGGAGAGGCACCAGCGGAACTCCTCATGGGAAGAAACCTCAGAACGAAACTCGACATACTGAGGCCTAACATACGGAAGCGAGTGGAAGAAAAGCAGCAAGACCAAGAGTTACGATCCAGCCACAACCCTACCCGTGAGTTACCCGTAGGTCAAGCTGTCGTTGCCCGAAACTACCGAAGCGGAGATAAGTGGGTTCCTGGTATCATCACAGCTCACCCTGGACCCTTATCCTACGAAGTCAGAGTCGGACCAAATACAGTATGTCGACGACATATCGATCAACTCAAGGAGACTGCAGTAACTCCGAGCGTTAATAAGGAGTACTTCACCCCACACCTAGACCCAGCTGTATTAGTAGAAATTCTACCAGCGACATGCAGCGCCGAAAGTGAAGAACCACAACCTCCTTCTGCGAATGATATGAAGAAATTACCAACCATAGACATAGATGTGACCAACCAACCGAGCAAATCTCCTAGCAGCCAGAACGAGATCACGACTAGCAGTTCAGCAACACCACCACCTACGCGCTATCCCCGTCGGCTGCGGAAACCCCCTGAAAAACTGAACCTATGAACTGAACTGAACAAAATTATTTTAGATTAGTTCTGAATTTTGGGGGGGAGGAATGCTATGTCGGACATGCCGGCCCGCGGTATCTGTCACATATGCGCACGCATGCCACGTGCGCACCTTGTAGATTTGACAACCGCCATGTTGAAAATATAGATGTTGAGTTTGTATTGAGTTGTAGTAATTCGTCTGACTTAAATCCGTGAAACACAACAAGACTAATGACCAACCAGGCACTTTTAAATGCGCTCGTGCACGATACAAAACGTGTCCTTTCATTCACAACACTGAGAAAATATCGGGACCCAAACGATCCATTAAGATCACCGATCACTTTACGTGCACCTCCGCCAATTTAATCTATTGTATAACTTGCACTTATTCCAAAAAGATTTACATCGGCGAAACAGGCAGAAGACTAGGTGACCGAGGCCGAGAACACCTTCGCGACGTGTGCGAGCTGATTTCTTCCATCAGTATGGAAAAAGTCGATGACTGAAAATGTTGTGAGTTGAAAGCCAAGGCCATTGTTCGTTTTTGCAACAGTTCAATGTATTATTTTTATCTTGAACTTTATCGCCCACATACTTTACGATTTTTTTCTCGCAGATTGCGAATTATCATCTATTAATAAAGACGACTTTTCTTGTCCGTAAATGCCTGTAAATTTTATTCAGTGAACGATATAATACATGGATGCTTGAAGATACGAAGTTTCTTTTCTCGTTTTGTTACTCGATATCTCACTCGTTCGCTACGCTCTCTCATTAGCTATCAAGTTAATACTCAAATAGAAATTCCACTCCTACGTGCACCTATGTAATATCCTTTAGCTATCACCTTTATGTTTAAATAAAGTTATGTTAAAGTATTCTGTGAGGCTATAATGAGGCCATCATGACATGTTTGCATTACAATGAAAACGATATTTGTGATGCACATAACTATAGGATTGATAAAAAAATAAATTATCATTCTATAGATTGATAAATGAAAAGTGAATAAAATAGGAATAGATGGTTAAATGAACAAATAGATGAATAGGTATTAGACATTTACCTAATAAAATACTGTATGCGAGAGGGCGGCATTCTTTTGCAGTACATCGACCCTAAAGGTTCCTAGTAAGACAAAACTAGATGTACATTTGACTGTCATGCAGGAAAGAATATATTTTTTACCTATTAATAGCACTATCATCATCATCATTATCATTATTATTATTATTATTATTACTATTATTATACATCTTCCTTAAATTTACCCTCTGTCCTTGCTAACTCATGTATGTCACTGTCGCTTAGTTTTCTACCCTGGTCCTGGTCAGTAAAGGGAACACACAGCGAGGCGTTGAGACAGTTAGTGGGTGCGCTTTGAAGGTGATCGTTGTTCTTTGAGCTGATACCCACAACTAAGGTCCATCCACCACCTGAAGAATGACAAATAATAATAATAATAATAATAATAGTAATAATGATAATAATAATAATAATAATAATAATAATAATAATTCAACAATTATATAGCGCAAACTACTATATAGATAATCAGTCGCGCTTTACAATCAATTGAAGTTAAGTTGTTGGTCAGGTAGCTATATGTCATTTATAACGTGATTTGTCCTCAAACTAGCCTTTTCGTTGTCTTCGTTCGATAAGAAAGCTGTACCAAGTATACAGATGGGAAACTTACTCGGTGATAAACTATCCAAGAAAATTAACAAGAAATTTCACTACTTTATGCTTAAGAAATGTAGAAGTAGCCTTGCTGGAAAATTTTCTTCTGGGAAGAAAAGAGAAAAAAACATTGAATGAAATCAATGTACATATGAGGCACAACTAAAACTTAAAGGTCGGATACGCGAGATTGAAAAGGAAATGAGGCTGCCCATTTATTGCGAAAAGTGATGATTCAACCTCACTGCATTACCCTTAATTACAACTAAAAGAACGCTGCCACTGAGAAAAAGCAGCAGAATAGCGTATAACCAGTCTTTCTCGTGAAAGGCAAAATTTGATATTTCTCTTAAAGTTTACTCATTGGTTTGGATTCATAAAGGGAACTCAGAATTATTCCTTTATCTCACGCTCATGACAAAACGAACAGCATCTTTCTCTCTTTCTTTACTGAGCTCAAAATTCACCGTTTTCTTATTCTATTTTCAACTTATTCATTGCTTTCGATTTCATCCTTTTGTGTACCTACCATGATTTTTCATGTCACAGTAGACGTCTGCGTTTCTGCTCCCAATATTTATCCAGTAGTAGCCGCTTTCCGCTTGGGGCCACTTATTAAGAATTTCCGAGCAAGATTTGAATTCTTCATCCTGTGGATTATTTATTGTAGATGGTTATTGGCCAGAATGCTTCTGTCAGCTACTCAATTATTTACTTTTTATGCATGTTCTTATCTGTTTACTTTATTTCACTATTGCAAATTTAGAGATTCTATGGGCCACGCAGTATTTTAACTTAGAACGACCCAAGCATTACGGTGGGTCGATAACGCAACTGCTTCTTATAAATCAATTACGATATTGTCAGCTTTTGGGAGAGGATTTATTCACTAGTTGGACGTGGTTGCGAAGCAAACGAAACCTGAACGACAGTGAACTTTTCTCTAAAGTTTGGACAAAAGGCTGAAACAGACTGAGGAAGAAATCACACTTTTATTTTCTTTTTATAGAACTCGTTAATGGCGTACCTTGTCCATATAGACTGATCCTTCCTTCGGACCATAATCCCTTGGGTGGGTATGTTTGTTTGCATTATTCCAATCACATGACTTATCTTTTAAATGGAAGTTCAAACTCTTGCAGCGAGACTCCCTCGAACAGATCATCACACACTCAGTAATACTAGAAGTTTTTCGAGTTAAAACAACGTGACTGGAAAGATGATGACCATACTCTGAATATGTGGAGCGATGGCACTGCTCAAAGGCTTGGCATATCTGTGCAAGGCATATGATGATGAACAGAACGAAACAACACAGCAGCATGGTTTTCTAATGAAAAGACGAAATAACAAATATTTGACTGAAATGAACTGAATGCTAAAGGCCTAGATCGTGATTTATCATTTTACTGCCAAAAAGGGATTGATTATGAATACGAACTGAGAAGCTTTATGGAATACTCGCCGGCTGGCGCAGCCAAACCCGGCCAACCATGACCGTTGGATACCTCTCAAATAAATATAGTTCCTCAAAATGTACCTACCGTATTTGAGACCCCTTTCAGATGATCCAGAGTAGCTTGCAAAATTCGAGTATAGACCGTGAGTAGGACTCAACAACGGTTTTTGTAATCCAGCTAAAGAGGTCCTTTCTTACAAGATAACTATATCAAAGTTACTGCGCTTCGAAAGAGAAGCTAAAACCAACGATATTGCTCTTAACGTCTCAGTAAAGTAAATCGTGCAACACAAATAATGTCTGTTTCTAAATAGTGGACAGCCTAACATACTTCATACAAAAGATGTCATTAAAAATTAACAATGTCATTAACCACGCGAAATCGCACAATTCTATTTATCTATTTTCACCCTGGCCAGCAGACATGAAAACTAAAACAAACAAGGTCGATAAAACAGAAATGAAAAAGGAAGATAATATAAGTAATCTAATTCGGAAGTTTCCGTAGTTATTTGATAAAATTCATAGTAAAGAGAAGATAACTAGCTAAAAAAATTTTCCAATTGATAAATATTAAAAATAAACATGTTAGCAAAAACCGAAAAGCGATACGTTTTACTCACAATTTTAAGTTTTTGTGGGATAGAATTTTCACCAAGACTAATAGAGTGAGTTTAAAGTGGTAGCGTGAACGTAGCCGTGGCTCAGATTAAAGCAATGAAAAAAAATTTTAATTCTAAGAAAAACAAGTCCATAATCTAACCAATTTTAATTCAGATGACTAATTTTAATTATTAAAATAACTGTCAAAGATTCGTTATCGTCGACTGAAAACATCGGAAAAATACACAAATTTTTTTATTAAAAAACTACTAATTAGCCTTGTGTCCTTCTTCCAAAAGTGTGTTGGTAACTGATTCGGTTTCTTTGGTAGTCTTTATTTTCATTTAAGTTTTTTAAGGAAATCTCAACTGGCTAGCGGTATATCGTGATGATATGGAGTGCTTAATTGAACGATCTACACTTATTCGTATTTTGTGCGCGTCCTTAATTATTTAAATCTTATGTCACTTTGCCAGCCCAGCTTGAGAAATTCCGTCTTTATCTTTACCATTGCTCAAAGAAAGTGTACAAAGGTGTTCAGATAAGGTTTATCGTGCCAGTTTCTCAGCAAAATTTAAATACAAGAAAAAATAGAACTTGGGATGGGCTTGAATGAAACACTTAAGATTAATTATTTGTTTTGCAGCAATGTTATTATATGATTTTAAAAGAGACAAAATTAAACATATTTAAAGGAACAGGTACAAAAATTTCTAAAAATTTTTTTTAACAAAACGCATTCGGCCAACGGCTTTGGATTTTTCCAAATCATCCCGAGGCATTGAACTGTGTTTGTTATTGAGACTAGGGAGGAAGTGGCGCTGATTTAATTTGAAGAAACTTGCAGGTATCCTGTAATTATTTTGTTATTTATTCATTCGACTTTCACTGAGTAAACGCTGTTGAAAAACAAAATTGAAATTGAATAAGAATTTTCATTTTCATTACGTGTGTTTTAAGACTTATTTGAGTGTTAAGAAAAAGGAATGGAAATGTTATATGACTTTAAGCCATTCTATGCAAAAATTGTATTAAGCAGGTTCTGATTCCCTGTGGCGGTCTCACCTAAGAACAATTCCTTTCAACTTTTTTTGATTGTGGTTGTGAATTTGGCATGGAAGCAGATGTTCAGTTTCTACGGTGACTAGAACTTGTTGTAGTAAATTTCGCGGCAAGCAATGTTTTTGATCATGTTAATCTTCTAGTCAAGGAAGAGAGTAAATCTCTCTGGTATGAGTTTACCTCGTATAGGAATTCCTGGAAATTCCTGCTTCTTATGCTTTTGATTACTCTGACTCTTTTTTTTTTTTTTTTAACAAATTCTAAGTCAAATTCACGATCAAGGAATATTTTTAAATTTCAATTTAACACCTTCGAAATCTCTTTAAGGTGACCCTAAGTGTAAACAGCCTTTGCCTTTTCATTTTCCGCACCGAATTTTGAATTGGATAACCTGCGTAAGACCACGTAGCATCTCCAGGGGCGGTGCTCGTGAACGCCCCTTCTCTGAATCATCTATCTATTTTGTTGTTATTTAACAATCTTTTAAGGTTATTTTCTCTTAAGATATCTTTCCAAGTATAATTCTAATTCTTTCGATAAGTTAATTCTAATTCTTATATTATCATTCTTGTTTCTTTCGTGAGGCGTGAGTGGTCTAGCGGTCATTGCGCTGGACTCTGGGTTGGATTACCCGGGTTCAAGTCCTGGCTGGGGCACGACGTTGTGTCCTTAAACAAGTCGCTTCACTATCGTTGCTTCGTCTTCTCGGATGAGACGTAAAGCCGTAGGTCCCTTCTCCTGCAGGGTTAGAGGAAGGAGAGATCGTTACATGGATTGAAGCGACTGCCAGAGGAGCCCGATAAAATGCTGACGTCCGATCTCAACCTTTACAGCAACGTGTAATATTCATGAATTCTATGATTGATCTATGATTGTATCGCGCTACTGATCAGCACATGTAAATACGCATTATATAAATTGGTAAGTTATTAAGTTACTAAGTTATTTTGTGGCCGATGTCAACCATAAAAGTATGAAACTTAACAAATTCTATAATTTTTAAATTTTGAAACAGAATTCAGAGATTCAGAGAAGGGGCGTTCAAATTCTATGAAATTTAAATAGGATGGCGGCCGGTCGCACAACACCGCTTCTACCCGGTTTTAATGTTCTTCTACTATTGTCGATACTGGTAATGAGGGATAATGGCAGGAAGGATCTCTTACATCTCAAACGATACAAGAAGTCAACAGCTAAACCGCATTATCTTAGGCGGATATGTACACAAAAGTCCAGGACCTACGAAGATTAAAACCCCAAAACACTTGTGCAAGGAATGCGGCAAAACTGTTCGCTCAAATCAAAAGGTTTTGCTGTGCGCCGAGTGTAAAGGCCGGTCACACGCCCTGCGCCTTGGTCTTAATAAGGCGGGATACAAATATTACTTGGACTCATTGGACGGAAACTGGACCTGTGCCTGGTGCTCGCTTCCATTTAAAAACGCTGATTTGTCTATAGAAGAAATAAGCGAACCGAATACTTCAGGAATAAATATATTTTCGAACGTTGAAAATAATAACCAGCATCAACATGCATGAGGACCCTTTCAACTCTCCTGGGAGGAGCTCAATGTTCGAAGAAATGTATTTACATTCGCCGGAACTAAACTGTAAGTGGCAGTGACAAAAATGTAAATATTTCCTATTGGTATGTTAACACGTGGGTCGCTATGGAGTTAATTGAGTCTTTTGTTGTATGGTGTATTTAAGGTTTGACACTTCTAATGTATTTATCTCAGCTCTCGAACTCTCCTAGTTTTATGTTAAAACGCCCTCCAATCCTGAAATTGATCTCGCCAAAACTTTATCCGATCTACAGGAGGAGCTTCGCGATGGTTTTGCATCCCTCAAGAGAGAACTTTCTGAAGAGCACGAACCAGCGATGTAAAGACTCAAATCCACCCCTTCATCAGCACCGAAATTTAAGAATAAAAGCAAGAAGAAGCAGTTTGAGGTGAATACTCAAGTCCTTGATCACGTTCAGTTGGCCTCCTCATTCCTGCAATCTACGCCACCACAAGTTGAAAAGGCCCTTGAAGAACTTAAAGAAGGTGAGAAAAAGCTCGCTCATTGGAATAAGCTTATCTTAATCGCCGATTCCTATGAAGAAGGTTCCTATGAAGAAGGTTCCCCTCGGCAGTCCTACGGTTTTCCATCCTCTTGGCCCTTTTTCTCAAAAATTTAACATTTCCCACCACTGCCTCGTAGAATACCTCCATTACTACATGGCCTAAGAGCTCGTCCGCCCTGCGAGGATCCTGTTTTGCCTATGGAAAGTTTGGCCATTTTCGAAGCCAGTGGCCTTTTCGTGGTGTTCAGCCCACGGCTAGCCAGCCCAGCAAGCGAATTTAATGGACGTCGAAAGCTCCATGCTTTTACCGAACAGAGATAAGTCTCTAATTTTTTCTCCTGAGTACTTAATGTAAATCACGACTTCTATGAATATGAGCAGGGTTTAAGCTCTAATATTATTGCAGCTAGTAGACTTAGGACCCACATTCAGTTTTGGAAATCTATTGGTGCCAGTCCGTATATTTTAGATGTTATAGCTACAGGCTATCGTATTCCTTTTTACTCCATACCCTCTGTAAGCTTCTCAGATAACAATAAGTCTGCCTTAGCCAATGCGGGTTTCGTCGAAGAAGCAATATCTGAGTTGTTACTCACCAATCGTGTTTTTGAAACGGACACGATACCGCATAATGTGAATCCGTTGTCTGTATCTGTGCATTCCTCAGGCAAGAAGCGTTTAATCTTAGATTTGCGGCTTATTAACAAGCACCTGTGGAAGCAAAGAGTTAAGTTTGAAGACTTTCAGGTCGCTTTGAATTTTTTGGATGCAGGTCATTTCATGTTTTCATTTGATATCAAGAGTGGTTATCGTCATGTTGAGATTTCCCCTCCTCACCAGTGTTTTTTAGGGTTTTCCTGGTATTACAAGGGTAAAGTTTGATATATTTTCTTCCGAATTCTTCCCTTTGGCCTTTCTTCACCCCCTTGTATCTTTACTAAGATAGTTAGACCTCTCGTTTCGCACTGGAGGCGACAGGGCATCCATATCGTTGTGTATCTTGACGACGGGTTAGGGGAGGGTTCTTCATATCAGGCTGCCTCGGTTAGTAGCGCGAAAGTAAAGGGGGATTTAGTTCACTCTGACTTTGTTCCAAATTCGGAGAAGTATCTTTGGGTCCCCATCCCTGTCAATGATTGATTGGGGTTTGCTATTGATCTGTTTCAGGGCTTACGTTTTGTTCCAGGGAAGAAAATCAAGCGGGCTTTGTCCGACATTGTCTCCATTTTGGAAACTGGTCATTCTACCGCTAGAGAGCTTTCTGCTGTTGACTAAATTCCTTAATATGGCTATATGGGGCCCTCACTCTGTGGATAGGTTTGCTAATTCCTACAATTTCAAGCTTACTAGGTTCTATTCACGCTATTGGAACCCTGGTTGTCAAGGTGTCGACGCTTTTTGGCTACGACTGGGTTGGGGAGAATGATTGGCTAGTACCCCTAGTGTCCCTTATTCTTCGGGTTATCAGGCATCTTGCGCATTGCAAGGCTGAGGGTTCTCTTATCGTGCCCCAATGGGTTTCGTCCCCGTTTTGGCCCATGCTCTTCGGAATCGAGTCTCCCTACCATTCCCTTGTCGAGGGCATCATTACTTTCACTGACGTTGCAGGGATTTTTATTAGGGGCTCCTCTGAATCCATTTTGGACGGGTCTAAGTTCAAGTCTTATGTACTAGCAGTTCGTTTATCCACTTGTTAGCTTACGATTATGTCCCTGATTTGTTATTTCATTTCACGCCTTTGTAATTTTGCACCTGTTATCTTCACCTCGTTATATGTCCGATTAAATTATATCATGATTGCTGTAACTTGTGCCCCTTTTTCTTCATGTTTACAGTTTCTCGTTAGATAATTTTTTCCATTGACGGTGTTTTCTTGATCCCGCGTAGTTCGGCTCTATCTCTTAGTTCAGTATGTTTGTAGTCTCGGTTTCTGCTGTCGGCCTCGGTGGCCATGCCTGCCTCTAGTCTCGGTGACTAGTGGTTGCCTCCGTGTCTGTCTATGCTTATTAGTCTCGGTGACTTGTGTACGCCTCGGTGGTGGTGCTATTGGTAGTCCTGTTTTATATTTTTGCGTACCTCGGTGGCTGTGTGTTCTTCCCGTTTCGTGCACTTGTGTACGTTTAGTGGCCGCTCATGTTTGTAATATCCGTGTCTGCATGCCTTGTGTAGTTTCCATACTATTTCTACCGTTTTTGACTCGGTTCTAATGCGTAGGATCGTTTCTAGTATATCCATTTTCTGTGGGTCCCCAACCAATCTTCTGGCCTCCGTTCCTTCTTGTTCCGTTTTTGTCTTCCTAAACGTTTTTCTCCAGTCCCATGTGGTCCGAGCTTACCCACGTTCAATATCCTTCCTTGCGTCTCTTAGCAAGCAAGTTACCCCAAGTGTTCCTTGGCTCCAGGGCAGATAGTACAACTGCTACGTATCTTTGCGGTTTCAAACGCTGACGTTCTTGGGCCTCTAGGTTCCCCGTAATCAGCGTCTTGCCAGCATCCCCGGCTTTCGTGTCCTTGTATTTACTCAGTGTCCTTCAAGCTTCTACTTCTCCAGCTCCAGTCCAGACGGCCTTGTATAGCATCCGGTGGGCACATGATCTTGCTGGCTTCCAGTCACCAACGAGACACACGCTTCCACAGAAAGTTTTGGAATCTTCCCGACGGAGATTGTGGCATCGAAACCCAAGAAGTCCCGGATGACTACACAACTTCTTCTTAAGTTCTTCCAGAGCCTAGATGGCTTTTTGGGCGATACGAGACTTATGGCCATGGCACTCCTCGGTTATGCAGGGTCCTTGAAGTTTGATGAGCTTTCAAACCTAAGACTCAAGGACGTAATTCCACGTACAACATACTTTGAACTATTTATTGAAAGTAGCAAGACCGACCAGTATCGTGAGGGTGCCGTTGTACCAATTGTCAAAACCAGTACTGACCTCTGTCCCTGGGCTAACCTTGTCAAATACTTGTCCCAAGCTAAGCTCGTTCTCCCTACATCTCTTAATGGTGGCGATGACTTCCTGTTTGGGAACATACAGACTAAATCCGGAACCCAATTTGTCTGTGACTGATCCAAGATTTCATACACCAGACGTCGTGATATTTTGTCAAAACAGTTAGCTGCCGTAGGCCTAGATCGTGCATCCTTTTCCTGGCACAGCTTTAGAAGTGGCGGTGCGTCTTCCACTGCTAACGGTGGTATTTCTGACAGAATGTTTAAGAGACACCGTAGACGGCGTTCGGAAAACGCTAAAGATGGTTATGTTGCAGACTCGTTAGAAAGCCGTTTAGCGCTTGCTACCTCCTTAGGCCTGTAATTCCTGTTCTTTGTATTCTCAGCATCTCCTAGTTCGAGCTGCGCACCCACACTTTTGTATGAGTCGTGAATTTAAATAGGAAAGAAAGAACGATTCAAGTGGAGTTTTAATTATGCACTTGAATATAAGCAGTCGGCAAAATTTATTTGAAGAATTAAAGCTGCTGAATATCTCGCTCAAGGCACACGAACTAGTAATACGTGAAACCAAAGTCGATGGGTCCTATCCCAGTAGCCAATTTAGGCTCCCTGGATATCATATTTACAGCAAAGACAGAATAAAAGGTGGCGGTGGTCTGATAGCATATTTCTCGACAGTGTTGGCCTACCGAAAACTAACACTATCAAAGAGCTACAAGACCCTGGAAGCAATCGCTGTGGAATCCAAAATAGGAAGGAGAGATGTACTATTTCTTTCAATCTATAGGACGCCTAAGCAAAAATCAACGAACGAAAGCAATTCTTAAATGCACAGAGTTGAGGAGGAAATGAACGACATATGCCAATGGGCGAGTTTTCAAATTCAAACTATTGTTATCCTACGCGATCTAAATATGAACCGACTGAAGCCAAACCACAGTGAAGGAAAGATTCTTAAGGATTTAGAGGAAGTTAATAACTTAAAGTGTATGATAGAGGAACCAACCAGAATTTCAGCTGACTCTGAGACACTACTGGATGTAATCCAACGAATGCCTCCGAAATGTTTAAGAAATGTGGAGCTTACGATCCAGCGATCAGCGATCACAGAATTAGCTACGGAGAATTGTCGGAGAAGGTCAGGAAGCACAAGACCAAGACGATTACTTTCAGGCTAACAAAGAATACAGACCTCGACGAGCTCAACAGGGACCTGAACGATGCCCCATGGCACGTAGGAGATGTGTTTAGTGACAGAGATGAGAAATACTACGACTGGAGGACATTATTTCAGTCAATTGTAGATAAACACTCACCCTTAAAAAAGAAAAGAGCAAAAGAGACGGACATTCCATATATGACGGCTGAATGGAAGCGGCCAATAAGGGATAAGAAAAAGTGCGCGGTCCTCTTCGCAAAGAATCGGTCTACAGAGAATTTGGAATTGAAGAAGAAATATAGAAATATTGCCACGTAGGAACGCAGAAAGGCATTGAAAGCTTACTGACAAAAGAGATCAGAAAACAGAACAGCTCAAACTTAGACCTAATGAGTTCTTTAATGCCTTCAGACCGTCTATTAGCACCAAAAGAAAAGATTCCAACGGGATATGCTTACAGTCTGATCCTAAGGAATGAGAAAGTACTAGAGGCCCTTAAAAGCATCAACCCAAAGAAAAGCTGTGGTTGGGACTCGGAAATACCACCGAACCTCCTCAAGAAAGTTGCCAGCAGAGTAGCACCATCTCTAATAAACCTTTACAATTATTGCATCAAACTTAGCCAGTGGCCTACTGCCTGGAAGACGGGCGAAGGGACCTCAGTTTTCAAAAAGTGTGACCGCTAATATTTAAAGAACTACCGCCCAATCACATCTCTTGCCTGTGTGGACAAAATATTTAAACACTTGCTTAGCAAACAGTTAGTGGGTCGCTACGACGCAACATTATATCATAGAATGACGGCCTACAGAAGTCAGCATAGTTGCGAAACAACATTAGTAACACTACTCAAAGAGTGGAAGCAGGCTGTGGACAGAAGAGAGATCGTGAAAATTCTATCAACTGACATGAGTAAGGCTTTCGACTGTCTTTGCCATCTTCTCATTATAAAGAAACTGGAGGCTTACGGATTGGATAGCAGATCACTGAACCTATTTAGATCGTTTTTCGACAACAGGCTTAATAGAGTGAAGATTAAAGATCATACCAGTGAACGGAAAACAATGGAACGTGGCTGTCCTTAGGGCATAGCACTAGGTCCACTACTGTGGAACATGTTCCAAAACTATATACAATATCAGGTAAACGAGTCTAATCTGACAATGTGCACTGACGATCATCAATTGTGCGCAACTGGAAAAACCAACGAGGCTGTTGATTCTGATCTGAGGAATCAAGGCCGACTAGCATGAGAATCATTTTCTCCTTGCTAGCCCTGATAAGTTTCAATTCTTATCCATCAATCCAAGAAGAGTCTTGAACATCGACAACCAGTAAATCAACAAAATGGAACAAATAAAACTTCTAGGCGTCTACATCGACGAAAACCTCAACTTTGCAAGTCACATCAGCGACCTGTGCACTAGAGTCAGCCAAAAAGTGGGTGCGCTGGTGCGATTACTCAATTTAATTCCATGCAACGCTAAGTCAAGATTATACAAGAGTGCTATACTACCACATCTTACTGCCACCTTGTATGGAATTTCTGTAAGGCATCCGATAGTAGAAAGATTGAACGGGTACAGGAACGCGCATTACGCGCAATATATAAATCTAAGACGGAAACGTACGAAGATCTTCTCGTTCGTGCTAGACTGCCGACTCTAAGTTACAGGCGGCTGCAGGATATCGCCATTCTGATGTAGAAGGTTAAAAACGATCTTGTTCCAAGCTGTCTATCACGATTATTCAATTCCAGGAATTCTCAATATTCCCTTAGAAACTGTGACTTTGAAATACCTCGTTTTAATACCATAGGTTACGTGAAACATATAATGAGATACCAGGGCCCATATATCTAGTCAAAACTTAGTAAGGGATTAAGGATGTCACCCGCCCTCACGACATTAATTTTAAGAAAAGAATAAGGAAAATCGCCCACGCACCCCGTGGTTAAATCCGTAGTTCCAAGCACATTTTAGAAGATAGCAACGTGGTCGATCAGAGAATCAATACAGTAAGCTAGCCTTGCATAGCTAACCACGGCAGATTGTTTTTTATCTCTGCTTTCGTTTCAAATTCTTACCCATTTCTCATGGGAGAATTGTTTACAATAACACATTCCTTAAGCTAGTGGAGGGCGTCTGTTTTTCTTTGCGTATTCGAACACCTATAAGTCTTTAGAAAGTTCTGGGGTAGACTTGAGCTTCATTGTGGACTTAAAAGAGGACAATTCATTCATTTATAATGGCAGGTCACATGTTCTTTACCGATGACGTTGAATCGAAGATGGGAAGCAAGTGTGTAGATGTGACACACTCAACTATTTGTCACGCAAGGCTGAAATTATTTCAATCTTGTTCCCACCTTGTAATTTTACGGCCATGAATATCGATGAATGGCGTTTTTTAAACAAACTTGTTTACATAATAATTTTTCTCAGCAGTTAGACATTGCTGTGAAACTTGTTAACTTCGCAGCGGGGATCTCATGTAGAGTTGAATGTAACAGTGACATTACCTAAAAGAGCCAATAAGCAGAACACAAAACAACAATTAGCTATAAAGATTAGGGAAAGGATCAAAGTCAGAGTAAAGGCGACACACAGGCAAAGAGCGAAATGATTGGAATAGGAGAAAAATACCAAGTATGGAGCTGGAAAGAGAAGGAGATAGATAGGGCGAACTAGACCTGAGGATAAATGTATGATAAATGATGTGCCATTTGAAATCACTACTACAAGCAAAGAATCTTAGCTGAGTAGAGAACATTCTTCCCAAATTGAGAGTTTTGGTTACAAAAATCACATTGTTCTGCAGTATATTTGAATGCCTCTTTGGGAAGATTATCAACTAGTTTATCAAGACCTGAACTCTTAAATTGAAAGCTATCAATGAAAGTGAGATGATTTCCAATCATAGAGGCCATATATTTTTCCATATCATTTGAAATTGCGTTAATGTTCATTTCACATTCTTCTCCTCTTTTATTCGTATATTTATTATTCTTAACAATGCAATATCTCCAATTTCTGGCATGATAAAATGAGAATGATAACCTCTCAGATTATGAAATATTACTGGTATTTTATCACTGATTCGAAAGTTCAAATTACAATCTTGATGAGCTGAGCCTCAGTATTTTCCGGTTATGTGGCAATGATCTCTTACTCGAATATCTTCATTGGTTTATAGCAAATAAAAAAATATGCCACAAATGCGGCACTTATCAGCGTTTTGAAATTGTTCCTCATCCTCCTTAGTCATTTTTAGTGGTTTGTTAAATTTAGATTTGATAACCAACTTACAATATCTCACCTCCTTCAGTATCTGTTCCATGAATTTGTAAACAGCTTTCTCGCCACGCTATATTTGAAGAGGTTTTGTATATTTGTCATCTGATTTAATAGCTTTTGCAGCACCTTTTTGAGCGAGATAAGTTCCACTGTTGGCTAATCCTTTGAGAACCATTTCACCTATTGAATGACTGTTGCCTACATCAAATAATGCTCCACCTGATTTATATCTAACGAATTTAGTTTTGGTTATACCACATTCAGCACAAGTGCATTTTAACATCAATCTACCATTTTTAGCTGGTTCATATCTTTCACTACCTTCTACGCAATCGGTAATTTTTTTTGCTTGACACATTAAGACTTCATTTATAAAATACCTTTGATATTTCTGAAATAATTAGCTATGATTTTCTCGTTTTTCATCGTGTCATGTATTTCAAACACTTGCAGAAGATCGAAATATGATTTGCCTTTTTTCATCTCATTCAAGAAATACAGACAAAAGTATCCACAAGTCGTTGTTTTAATATTTTGAATTTGATCGTTCTGATGAATGAGTCAGTTTCTTCTTTTTACCATGATCAACTATTTCTTGAAATGGTGGCATTCCAAATGAATCGAAGTAATTGATGACATTATCTTTAACAAAAGTTGTTACCCAATGTCATCCTGACATATATGATAGGTGAACATTGTAAACAAATAGAGCTGTTTATGGTTGTTTGGAGCCTTTTCATCTCCGCTTAAAACATTATTTATTGGAATTTTTAGATATTTACACCATTCAAGCAGATCAAAATTTTTCGGAGGTATTGTTTTGTGAAATTGTGGTCTTACGAAATTGCTCCGATTAATGGAATTGAATTAAACGGGTTGTCTTTTTCCCAGAAGTAATCCTTTGCTTTTCTTTTTTTAGGTTTTCTTTTTTTAATTTTTTTAAACCTCTGCCAACTAGATCATTTGACCAGTTTCCAATAAATGGAGGTGGATATGCGTAAGCACCCAATCTTGGAGCTCCTCTACCTTTTGATCCCAACCGTGGTGCACCTCGTCCAGAAATTAAATTCTTAACCAAATCAATAGCCATTAATTACCGATTGAAGCAAGGACAGATCGTTATCTAACTCGTCAAAACTAAAAAATTAGCCCCCAAAAAAACTTATGACATTCGATGAATATTATTTGGCAGAACAAAGAGTTTTGAGATATATTTTTTCTTGGACTTTGAATGATGAACCTTCGTCAACTACTAATGGTAGAAAATTGGAAACAAGGTCAGGTAGTGAAGTCACTTAAAATTACACAACGACGAAAAAACTTTCAAGTCAGACAAAGAAGACTACTTGATATGCCAAGATCATTTTCTGATGATAATGAAGCAATCAGTAAAAAACATGCTGATGAGAAAGCTGTAAGTGAAGCTAAGAAATGCTTACCACTTGATGGTGGTCGATCTATGACAGGTTATTTGAACCTTAATAATAAAAAAAGCGATCAATTCAGCAGCACCAACAACTGGAACCGATCTTTGTAATAAGATTTATGTGGACACTGATTTAGCTAAAAAGCATGATATTGGAAGTGTTGATTTGAGTGATTATCTTGAAAAAAACAAAAGGTGGTGATATTGAAAAGGCTTTAAATTTCACTAGTATTCATGGAGCAGATAGACAAATAACTGGTATTTCAGATTAACCATTGAATGGAACTAGTGTTGTTAATACAAATAAAAAGTCCAGTCTGAACTCGTTAAGAAAGCTGATTTAAGAACTATGTTTAATGAATTAGATTGTAAATTAGATAAAACAACATTCAATACTGAAATTGCTAAAAAACTTAATTCATCAAATGTTTTCCTTTTGGATGGTACACGCGCCATGACTGGGAATCTAAACATGAATTCCAAATCTATAACAAACCTCAAAGATCCACAGCCTGAAGAAAGCTTCAATGAATACTACTGTTAATTACGTTAATAAGACAATTAGCGGCAATAATGCTTTCAAGAAAACGAATTATGAAAAATACGTTAATTTGAGTTCGTTTTTCATCATTAATATATAAATAACCTTCTCTACATGGTATTTTATTTGATAGACTGATTTTCTTCGGACTTTATACCTGTTGTCATGTAAATCAATGGGCTTGTAATGTTCGAAATCTGAACCATGGACTAATCCACAATTGATACACTCAAATAAACCATTTTTCGAATTAACATTTCGATTCTTTCAGCATTTCTCTTCAACTGGTTAATTTTTTTTGATCACTTCATCACAGAAAGGATAATAACTTCTTTTATCATCAATGCTAAGTGAATATTATAGTCACACATCCGACATAAACCATATATATATAAAAAGCTATTCATAAAAAAAACTTTAAATATTCTCGAGATCATTTATCCATTTTCTAAACTCATCAATTAAATTAACTAAAGTTTCATTTCCTTCTAAATAATATTTGATATCATTAAGATCATATACAATGCTGTGATAAAAGTCAACAATTATATATTTATTAACATTTTTTTTCACAAGTTTGAACAAGCTTGAACCAGTTTGAACTGGTTTTAGATCCGCCATTTTGATTTTTCATGAGTCTGTGTTTTTGGATTCCGGCTTTGTTGAAAATAGTTTTTAATATAGTTTTCAAATTTCTGGATCTTTGATTTTTGATCTTAATTTTTCAATGTATTTTTCAAATTCTTCGAAAACATTTTTTAGATCAAATTTTTTTTTATTTTGAGCCCACTGACGAGCATTCTTCTGAAACCCCAAATTACCTACTAATTAAGAATAACATATGATAGTTCGGAGACAGTTAAAAGGACAAAAGAAACTGCTTTTCATATTCAGATGGCGAGGAAGAGGGGATCACCAAGGGATTCTGAGCCCTACTCTAAGAAAGAGATTCAGATTATAGAGCTATGCTGCCTTGAAAGGTCCTAAGAACACGACTTAGTTTCTGGTTAAAGATTAACTTGCTTGACGACAACACTGACATTGCAAACTAATATAGGCAACACGTGCATTGCGTCAACTTGGCAGCAGACGTGGGGGGAAATCCAGAGGCAGGTCCAGGATAGGGAAGAATTAGAAGATTTCGTCGTTTCCCTATACGCTAAGAGGCGCGACAGGCAGTAAGTAAATGCATTGTGTCTCTCTTAGGATCTCATCTCCATGAATCAAGATTTTTCCACATTGGTTTACCAACTCTGTGCACTGCAGGTACCAAAACTCATTTTTTTGATGAGTAAAGAATGAGTTGCAGGATGAGCTGCCCGCGGTAAGCTTCGTGCAGCTTACCGCGGGCACTCGGTTAGGCGTTATACGCGGGTTTCGCATGGGCTAGTGGACGTGCAAGTAAAGAATGTGTAAGCTCGCGGTTTGAGCGGTAAATTATAATGATTAGGTTGTAGTTGAAAACATTATTCATTCTCGGTGTTTTGCAATTTCTTTTTAGCTTGTATAACTAAAATAGTCAGAGCTTCAGCTTTGTCAACCGGAAGAAATCATTTAAAGTCGATTTGCTGTTGAAAGGAAAACGGCAATCAAACCAACTTCATTCAGCGAAGTTTGGAAAAGTAGGAATCTTGACGTCTTCGTTCAATGTGACCACTCGTGTTACATGCGAAGATGCCTAATACTTGGCTGTGGTGGTCGTATTAATTCTACAAGTGTTTTAGTTTCCAGAAAAACACTCCAGTCCTACATTAATTGCGAACATGAAAAACTACTAGCTGCTTCTTCTAAAGTGAAATTTACGAACACAGGTGACTTGATCACTGAAATTACCAAATATTTTACATACTTCTTACGCGGATAGAAGGTGATAATCTATTTAGCGTATGAAATTTTCCGTGGAAACGACCCGTTTGGTCTGATCTATCGGAGAATACATCTGTGTAGATCCATTTAGACCTAGTGATGTAATTGCCTTTCTCTTTTTATTTAATTTAATTTGTTCCGGTTCTTTAACATGTATTTTAATTGATTAATGTCTTGTTTACATCACTGGTTTAGCAGAATTTAATGGAAACGCAGTCGAGATGTTCTTGGTGGCTTAACTTAGTTCCCACTATTTTACGAGGTGCGCCGCCAATGCATTGATGAAAAGGCAATGTTTGTTCGTGGGGTTTGTCTCCAGATTTTGGCATGTGTCGAACAAGACTGGAAGGTTTACTTTTATTGTTTTATCATTATTATTTCATGGAACATTAAAAACCAATTTACACAATCCGCATATAGCATTAGCTAGTCTTGGCGGTTATTAGTAATAAATAAGTAAAAACTAAATATTGTAAGCTAAAGGGATTTCATTACTACTACAATGTTACTGCAGTTATAAGCTATGGATTAGTTTACTACATAATAAGCTAAAAGATACGTACGTACAGTAATCATACAATTACAGGTGGTCGCATTTTGCGTTAAACTACATTGGATTTATTCAAGTTTGCTATCCATGAATGATCACAATTTGCTGTGAGTCAGGTTGCACTTAACGAATGGGTAATTGATCTCTAACAAGTTACTTTGCCCAGTTGATATGAATTAATCTATAGTTATTAATAGTTTCCACGGATCTCTCGAATCTTGCACCGAATCGATATTCCCCACGGTATGTGTAATGAAGATCACTCTCAAGATAAGTGAGAAAGCAAGCAATCCTATATTTAATCGTTTCTTTATCTATTTTTTAAATTTTTACATTTGTATATTGATTGACTATTTATCTATTCAAGTATCTATTAAGCTAGCTTATGAATTTAGTTATTTTCATTTATTGAGACTTTTTTCTCCGCTGGAATCATAATCATAAGCTTCAACTGTTTGCACGCTCAAGATATCTGTTCGACAGGAATAATGTTCTGTAAGTTGTAACTTCTTTTCAGATAGTCAACCAATTATAAACGTTGATAGGTTCAGAAGGCAACTCCTAAATCCAATAGGATTCACCATAAATATTGTTATCGATTTTCATTAGAACTTTTTTTTGATTAACCCATAGATCCACTAAAGGTTTGTGTGTGTGAATGCAAACTGAAGCACAAAACAAAAAAGGAGTTCTTGTTTTGCCAAGGTATCGATTGCTATTCATCTGCCGTCCAGATGGTCTACATTTTTAACTAATTTGTTGTTATCAATGTCATTCTGTGCTAAAAGATATCAACAGCTCTGTTTCCCCAGATACATTTACGATTTAAGGTTGTGTAAATCACGGTAACTTTACTTATTACGTTAGGCTCATCTATGCTAACGACGGTTCCAATAATTACTTTACGTACAGCATTCCTGCATAGTTATTGTATATTCCAAAGCTGCCACATGTGTAACCATACAGAGCACGTTTAATGTAACCTGTTTGAGATAAAATTATCAACGGAAGAGTGATATTGATGATTTCATTGTGTACCTGCCTATCAGGTTTTCACAATTTTCATCGTTTCTCCTCCCCCCCCCCCCCCCTTCCCACCTTTTTTACTTTTCTGAATTCGTGATTAAAACAACAGAAAAAAATCACAGATTAGAGTAAGGATATTAAAAAGAAAGTTGATATGGAGTACATACCCGAATCCCTCCAGAAAAACTCGATTTTTAAGATTTTTTGAGAATGACTCTTAGTCTTGTTTTGTCAAAAGAAAGAAGTAAAAGATGTCAAGAAGCCCGCCTTAAAAGCATTTACACGGATATTTGCTTCCCATAACTTGACTGATCTCTTTAATAATTCTGGAGATTTTAATACTCGCCATACTGAGATGAAGTCCATGACTGGCCGCACTCTCCGTTATCATGTCCATCAAACACTAGAGTTATTAAAAGATAAATTCGCACAGTAAGTGAAAGGGTGTTCATATACTGAAAAAAAAAAAACGAATTCCGACTCGTTCGGTCGCATTTTTTGGCGTTGCTTTCATTGGCTTCTTGTATACAACTCTCTACTCTGACATCCTGTTCTGATTGCTTGTCTTGAGATAGTTACCGGTAAGTAAATAGATAGGTCTTTGCAAGTACCTCTCTCTGCAAGCAACTCTCTCTGTAAGTATCTCTCCCTTTAAGGTTACTGTGCACCTTCAGGGGTGTCTCGCGTGCAAGCTATGTAGCGCGTCCGGTTTAAACTGTAGATATCTAAACCCCTATATCAAATTAAAGCTTATAGCACTGGCTATCAGACTGTACCAAAAATTTTTAAAAAAATTAATACTCACATGACACTGTACTTTCAAAACACATTTGGGACTTAAAGGAGCGAGGCAACGACCACAAGATCAACTGGCGCATCATCAAAAGTGCAAGCGCATACAAAGGCAAACTATCTCGCTGCAACCTATGTTTGGCTGAAAAACTTTGCATCTTGACCACTCAAAATGCCTCTCTCTTAAATAAAATATCTGAGCTTGTAACGAAATGCCGCCACGAAAACAAGTCTTTCACAGCATCCAATCAGAAGAAGCGCGTGCGTGACGACTTCTAACCGCTCTTGAATTTTAAACATTCATAACTGTTTACTTCTTGTAGACAAATCTCAGTCTGATGACCACCTAGAGCGTGAAACTCGTGTAACTAGTAATATATACATATATACAAATGTGAAAGAATTTGAATTTATCATATATATATATATATATATGTATATGTATTTCTGACACGTTGACTTACCCCAGTAGCATCCACCTGAAATGCGATATCCCACGTCGATCCCGTTGCATGTGTTAGTCTCCCAATGATAGGGAAAAGAATGGGATATGATAATGCGTGGACAACTACAATGGAGGAATTATCTGTTTTAAAAAATATGTTATCAAGCAGCAGCTTCATACCAGGAATAACAAACAAACGTGATCATCCAGCCTTTCATACTTTTAAACTTAGAAAGAAATTTACTTGTTTGTATCTATGTTATCGTGGGGAGGTATCGTAAAAACCGTGACGGTTGTTGGGGTTGAATTGACCTGTAGAACGATTATCCTCATCGTTTTGCCAATTGGTGTTCAAACTCTGCGTTGTACTGATTTCCACTCCATCTTTTCGAAGAAAAGACACTTTTTGTTGTTTCATTAAACAATTGCCACCGCTGTGTACTTGATACATGCACTATCTTGGATTGTTTTTTCGGTATTGCTGTTTAAAGTGCAACAACTAAGCGGAGCAAAAACGATCAATGGAAATAAAAGTAGTTAACTTACTTTCCCTTATGGCATCCTGAGTTGAATCTGTTTGACCCACTGGGTATCTTAAGAGAGAGTAAAAGCGAGACTATCTTGCGTTATGGTCATGTTTAGCTTATTTAAAGTTTTCATTTTCATAAATTAACAACTTGTCGATTCATGTTCTCTCTCTCAACATGTTGCTCTTTCACCATGGGAAAGGAGGAGATATTTGAGGAAGGCGTTTTGGTTGATATTGTTTGCAATATTCTAACTGATTTTATTCTTCTTTTGAGAAATTTTGTGTTAAATGTAGGAGTTAATGTATTGGTTTTGAATGAATTTTAACCCCTTCCATCACTTTTATTCGTGGGGTCCTTTTGTATGAAGTGACACGCTGAAGTTGACATCAAATAAAAAGAAATCTCTTTTCAGATACTCACAACGAACAGAATTATCACTAAAAAAAAGAAGCGGTCAATAATTTGGAAATAGATAAGTCCAAGAGTAAAATATCAAGGATTAATGTTCAGATGAATGAGAAATTTACCTGATAAAATACTGTATGCAAGAACATTCCATCACTTCGTAGCACATCGACCCTAAAGGTTCCTAAAAGGACACAAACATAGATTTGATTGTGATGCTAAGAGGTGTCTCGTTGCCTACTATTAGGTGATAAGAGTCTAAACCCTTACATTTCTGAAACAACCACTGATATATACGTGTAAAAGTAACGTTGAGCTGTTTTCGGTCACCACTGATAGTCTGTGTCTGTCCACCATTACGATTCTACTCTTCGTTCATTAAATGACCCTTAGGCATCTTTTGTTTACAAGCCTGTTACTGTTCGCCAGCCTGTTACTCTTCGCCCGGGTGCGCCTTGGTTTACTGAGGAGATGAGATCGACGAAAAACTTGAGGAGAAAACTGGAAGCTGAAAATGGAGTAGCACCAGGAGTGACCTCAGCAATTGTTTGAATATGGATTAGTGTTGAATAGTTAATTATTTGGTTCGTAATGCCAAAGAAATTTATTTTTCCTCTCTTATTGAGAATCACTGTGGAAACCAACGGGTTCTTTTTCAAGCCATCAACAATCTTCTGAACCTTAATATCATGCATCCAATATCTGATGCTGGTTTAGCTGATCAGTTCAATTCATTTTTTAAGAATAAGATTAGTCTTATTGGAGAAGGATAACCGCAATTTATTGTTGATGAAACCTGTTCAGATATTCCATCTGCACTGCTTCAATGTGAACTAACATCCTTCGAAAGAGTTTGAACGCAGGGCATAGCCACGGTGCTTAATGCAAGTCCTGCAAGGCTATGTCTTGTGCGTTGGATACTGTTTCGGCCTCTGTTCTTATAAGATACCTTTCTGTTCTTCTTCCATGGGCAGTAATCACTGATCTGGTAAATTGCTTTCTGAAAACTTCGCTTATACCTGTGACACTCAGACTGCTCTGATTATTGCACATGCAAAGAAGCCACATCTGAATGCTGACGACTTCAAAAACTTTCGTCCTGTTTCAGTTAAGTCTGTCCTTCCTTTTAATGGTAATCGAAAAGCGGTAGCAGCTCAACTTGTTAATTTCATTACTAAAAATAATCTTGGTGAATCGTTGCAATCATCCTATAAACACTACCATAGCACGGAATCTTCCATTCCTGAAGTTCACAACGACATATATACTAAAGGCTGTTGACAAGCGACGTACTTTTGTTCTGTTATTGCATAATCTGCATTAGTGGTTCGATTCTCTTCTTCGGAGGTCACTTTTGGTGTTCCACAGGGACCTCTTCTAGGACCGCTCCTGTATCTGTTGTATGCTGCTAGCTGCATGGATGACATAATACGTCAACATGGAATGGAATATCACTTTTACGCAGATGACTCGGGGATTTAGATTTTTTCCGACTCTTCCACCTACTGTTGGTCGTTGGTTTCTCGCATCCAAGCCTGTTTATTTGACATTTCTTCCTAGATGTCGTTTACTAATTGAAGTTAAACGGCTGTAAAAGTGAACCACTGAATTATTGGATCCCAATTTAGACCTACTTTGCAGTTCCCACCTGTTGTAGATGATAGATCCATGATCCGTCCATCTAAGTACACCAGAGAAATTAGTGTCACATCTGATAGTGCAAGGAACTTTGGCCATCATATTATTGATATTTGCAGTCTTTTTAGTCTAATATATATATATATGTAATATTCATCGCATAGAAAATTTTTATCGACCGAGCCGGCGAAGATTTTAGTTAATGCTTTTGTTGCGTCAAGACTTGACAAATATAATTCTTTATTAGCTAACTACACTCCGTAGAATATAAATTACGCCCAAGACAAATACAAATATCACACGGTATTCGTACTCCTGTTAGACAGGTTGTCTTGAATCGCGTAAGGGACGAACTGAATTAAAGTTACAAAAAAGAAATGGTAGACAATTTGAATTAGTTGATTAGATAAATAGAGCAAAGAAAGGTAGTTAGACGACAATTGAAATAATGTGCTGAAATAACAATTTGGTGTGTTGGATAATCAATGAATTATTAGACTTTTTAGGTGTGTCGTATTGTTGAGTATTTTTAATCGTTATTCGTATTTTGACTCGCCCTACGGGCGGGTCAAATACTTACCGATACTACTCAACAAAACGTTTGATATGATATGTTTATTATATAGTCTACCTCGTTGCCTTTTATACTAATTACAGCTCGTGCAGAATCGTGTAGCTCGCTTAATTTTAGATAGGTGCAAGAGCGATCATATCAAGCTATATTACGCCATTACTCAGCGAACTTCATTGGCTGCCCATGAAACATCGTATTACTTTTAATAACCTTTGCGAGTCTGAATAACTTGGCTCCTTGTTAAATCAATGACCTTCTGCATATATACACTCTAAAGTGCAATTAAGATCGTCATTTAGTTTTCAACTTCAAGTTACTCCTTCTCATCTCCATTTGACAAACTCATTTAGATAATAACTCCTTAAAAAGAAAACCTTTGCATGCATTAATCTGTTAACTGTTTTGCGCAATAAGATCTCAAAAAAGATGTTCTATTTACATTTTTCTGAGATACAATGAAACATATGAAGTTCATATATTTTGTACTGCGGTATTAGATACACATGATACACGATCCTCGCAGTAGATAGCGCTATTTAAGCAATAGCGAAAATCAGACCTGAAAAAATTCAGGCCTGTACGGGACTTGAACCGGCCTGATTTTTTTCAGGTCTGATTTCCGCTATTGCTTAAATAGCGCTATCTACTGCGAGGATCGTGTATCATCTGTTACATTTTTCTCATAAACCTCTAAATGCGAAGACATTTTGTCATTTAGAACAAGCCTTTATAAATCAGATCGCTGACAATACCAAGTATTTCTGCCTGTTTTACTAATCACTTTGTTCACTAAGTAAGGTCTAGCTTAGATGCGTTTCCAAAAGCGCCAACCCGAGTTACGAATAGCACAAGACTGACCTTTTACAACCTTGCCGGTGATTGGTGATTACCGTTATTGTTCAGTTACAAAAATGCAACATTAAATGAGGGAGGAAGGGGGGGGGGGGGGGAGGAGGGTGTTGACACACTACAAATAATAGTGATATACTGCACATTAAATTGAAGTACTAAATAGAAACTGTCAACTGGAATGCAGATTGATCAAAGGCGCACTCTACGAAATACTATTATTACCATTCTTATCTTTATTATCATTATTGTAGTCTTTCTTTTTAATGTTTACCCTCTGTCCTTGCTAGCTCGTGTATGTCGCTGTCGCTCAGTTTTCTACCCTGGCCCTGGTCAGTAAAGGGAACACACAGCGAAGAGTTGAGGCAGTTATTGGGTGCGCTTTGAAGGTGATCGTTATTCTGTGAGCTGATACTCACAACTATATAAGGTCCATCCACCACCTGACGAATGATAAGATGTAGTAAAATTAGTGCTCATGTAGCCCCGTGGTAATGATGATGTAATTGATGTCTTCAATTTATCATTTCCCGGGACGGGTTGCTATTGGCCTCGACCAAATGTACGAAACAATTTATCCCATTTCTAGCATACACTATTAGGATTTGCCTTTCAACATCCAAGTGCATCGGATACGAGGGATTGAAAAGGTACTGAGAGGCTATCCATCTTCTGAAAAAATGATAATTCAACCTCACTGCATTACCCTTAATTACAACTACAGCAACACTGCCACTAAGAAAAACACAGTATCAGAAAGTATAATCTTTCAATCTCACCAGAGGCAAAATTCAAATGTTATTAATATAATCGATTTTTTACTTTCGATTTCGTCCCTTTGTACATACCATATTTTTTCATATCACAGTAGACTTGTGCATTTCTATTCCCAATATTCATCCAATAGTAGCCGCTTTCCGCGTAGGGCCACTTATTCAGAATTTCCAAGCAAGATTTGAATTCATCATCCTGTAGATTTTAGATTATAGGTGGTCATTGGCCAGAGAGCTTCAACCACTCCATTATCTATTTTTTTAGCATGCATTTATCTGTTTCGTTTATTTCACTATGGCTAATTTAGGAGCTCTCTAGATCACACAATATTTAAAATTGCAACCACCTGGGCATGACGGTTGGTCGGTAACACAAATTATTTTGTTTTCTCAGCTTGTGAGCGAGCACTATTCTATAAATCCTGCAATCCGATTGGTTCTCACAGGGGGTGGTATCCGTTTCGCGTTGAGTCACTTTGCGGAACCGTTTCAAGCTTCGTAGCAATTATTCACAAATAGATCTCATTTTGCCGGCTGGGCAGAATTTTTGAGCAAAGACTCCGGTCACGACCTTTTGGCGATAACTGATATTAATTATCCATTATCCCTTGCTCTCAAATCACTTTGGTTCTTCAGAAAAAATTTATTTGGATTCAATTTTTGTGGTGCTATATTTGTTTCTAAAAATATTGAAACGCCGCCTAAAAAACAATTTGTTATTTAATAATGCATCCCAAAAAGTAACTCAAAAGGTAAAACGAGAGGTAGTTGCAGTTAACAATTACGTTAATCAATATGACTCTCATTCATTATATCTGAATCCTCCATAACCATTTGTTTGTTTGTGAAACGCTGAGCGAGTTTAGAGGTTTTCGAGGCTATAAATACACTTTCGCCAATTCTTTCCAAGCACCTTGAATTTGGACGTTTCTATCGTAGATTTCACAACAGAAACCGAAGGAATGAGATGAATAAACGTTATTTTCCATTGTGTCTAGCTTGAAAGAGTCACATTGACTTCAGCTATTACGGTGGAAGAATGGCATAATTTACATATGCCATTGCAGAAAACGAAACAGCAGACTTACGACTCCAAAGTAACATTCGCATTCACTTCTAATTTAACTTTAAATTGTCGTTGGAAATAAACAATTCTTTCTGTAATATCTCTAGGTTTTCTTTTACGAGAAGATCGTCTTATGGTCATTTAACTTGTGTGTGTTTGTCTTACCAGTGCTTTTTTTTTTTTATTTCAAAGCGTACATGCGGTTTTTTTCTCTTCAATTGGCAGGTGTCACATCGTGACGGTTTTTAATAAAATTGTTTCGGTGAAAGCTTTCTCTTTAATTCGAATAAAGTCTGTTTTCTTTGTCATCCACTCGCTGGAAAGTTGCTAAATTTATGGAGGATTTTCCTGTAACTCGTAATTGTAGCACTAAATCATTCAGGTTCTTTTGGAATCCTTATGTTAAGTGTTGGAAAAAAATATAAATTTTATTCTCCAGCTAAGGTCGGACCGTATTGGGAAAAAACTGTGCCCTTTGTCTTGAGTACCACCTTAGTCCTATGGCCTCTGGCGGTATACAAGACCTAGGCACAGTTTTCCCAACATCCAGTCTTGTGAACAACACATCCTGCTTGCTTGTCACATCGTGACGGTTTTTAATAAAAATGTTTCGGTGAAAACTTTCTCTTTAATTCGAATAAAGTCTATTTTCTTTGTCATCCACTCGCTGGAAAGTTGCTAAATTTATGGAGGATTTTCCTGTAACTCGTAATTGTAGCACTAAATCATTCAGGTTCTTTTGGAATCCTTATGTTAAGTGTTGGAAAAAAAATATAAATTTTATTCTCCAGCTAAGGTTGGTTCGTATTGGGAAAAAACTGTGCCCTTTGTCTTGAGTACCACCTTAGTCCTATGGCCTCTGGCGGTATACAAGACCTAGGCACAGTTTTCCCAACATCCAGTCTTGTGAACAACACATCCTGCTTGTTGTAGACTAATTACAATACAGTCGGCTAGATGGGAGAGGATGTATTCACTAGGTGTTCGTAACCAACGAAGTCTAAAACGAAAGTGTATTTTTTCCCAAAGTTTGGACGAAAGGCTAAACCAGAGAAAGAAATCTCAATTTTATATTCTTTTTACGGAATTCGTTAATGCCATACCTTGCTCATATAAACTGATCCTTCCTTCGGACCAAAATCCCTTGGGTGAGTGTGTTTATTTGCGTCATTCAAATTACATGACTTATCTTTTAAAAGGAAATTCAAACTCTTGCAGCGAGACTCGCTCGAACACATCATGAAGCATTCAGTTATACTGGAAGTTTTCCGTCTTAAGACAATGTGACTGGAAAGATAATGACCATACTCTGAATGTACGGAGTGACTGCACTGCTCGATGGCTTGACTTAGCTGTACATGCCATATGACGATGAACAGGACAGTATAACACAGCAGCATGGTTTTCTAATAAAATGAGAATATTTGATTGAAATAAAAGCAATGCTAAAAAAAGCTTGTGATCTATCATTTCATTGCCAAAACGCGGGTGTGACTACGAAGAAGATTTTAAGGAATACTTGCTTGTTGGTGCAGCCAAACTCAGCGCATCATCACCGTTGGAAACTTCTGGAAAGAAGATAGTTTCTCAAAGTGTACCTACCTTATGTGAAGCACTTTTCAGATCCTTCACAGGAGCTTGCGAAATTCGAGTACAGACCACAAGTAGGACTTAACGGCTTGTGTAATCCGACTGTAGAGTTCCTTTATTAGAAGATAACGATATGGAAGTTACTGCTTCGAAGGAGAACCTCAAATTAACGATAATACTCTTGAGCTCTAAATCAACTAAACACAGCAGGACAAAGAACGTGGTCGTCCCAACACCTGTTATGCCGAAAATGTCATTAAAAATTAAGTATGTCATTAACCATCGCATATTACATCGCTCGCAGCGCCCATGGGCAAGATAGGGACTTTAAGCAATAGCGCTTTATACTAATGACGTCATGAAATTTTAGACCCCCCGCGTGACTCAGACAAACAAACTCCACTTCTTTGAAAGCTACATGGGAAATGGCGAGTAGTTCGCTTCATTCCCTTGCAGTTCTGACCGAAGAGGACGGCATTCCTGGCTCCAAATTTGAAAGAGAACCGGAAGAATACACTGTAGACCAGCTAAAACGGTGGTTAAAAAGTAGGGATTAAAATTCAGCGGTAAAAGAGAACATCTTGTACAGCGAGTGAGACTGTGTGAGCTGCGGGAATTATCACACCCTTGATCCGGCAATCGATCATGGAAAATTAAATGGTTTGCTGCCAAAGTTCTTCAAGAAAATTCTGATGTAAACAATGTAAAAAGGGGGTCGACAGGCCTACACGACTCCCCAGTGCGTGTTTAGAATAGCCTATTCAAAGTTTGACCCTGACGAGTATGTCTTTGAGCGATCGCCCTCTTTTGTAAGATACGAGCGGCGGATTTTTGTATATTTCGCTCAATACTGGTTGTGTTTCTATTAAATACTAGTTTAGCTAGTTTATGTAGTTAATGTTTATGCAGTTGCCATTGAATAACTTCTGTTTCTTTGACGCTGGATTTTCTCTTTCTTTTGGTACTTTTCTCTTAGGAGCATGTGCTCAACTTACTTGCGCTGGCCTTAGATTTGCCTTGAGGGGATCGTGAAATTCGGCTGTTGGACCTTTTTTGCCAGGCCAGTGAAGAGCACAAATATAACTTAAGTGTTTCTTGTTATGTTTTTCTCCGTAAAAAATTCACGCGAACAAGCCACTAGCCAACGCTTGCACTTTGCCATGTCTCGCGGAGGTTTTGGGAAAGGAATGAATACTTTCTTCCCCGATTCCTTTCACTCTTTGAATGATTTTGGCCATTTATCTGCATATTTTGAGTCTGTCTTATAATCACCCCAACAACAGTGTTTGGTACCAACCATGCCGCTATCTTTTAGTACGCTAAGTAATTTTTTTGACAAAATTTTCCGTCGTTTTGTTTTAATTTTACAGCTGTCGCTCATACATTTCCTTAATCGCTGGTCGCAATGTTTGTCTGAGTCTGTGCGGGGGGTCTCATAAGTTATCACGTAACCAAATCTATTTTTAGTAATAGTATAAAGCGCTATTAGGACGGCTACGGCAGGGAAGACATCGATTAAAACTTGAGTTTCTACTTTTAATGACAACTTCGAAAATGGCTGCATGTGTTTACCGTCTCATAGGGCGCCAGACCTCAAGCTCAACATAACGCATAAAAGTAGCGTTGAGTTCCAAATGTAAATTAAAACAATTTCCCGCCGCGGTTTCGCTTCGCAAGAGACGTAAATTTTGTTGGTTTCACGTTGTTGTTATGCCATTAAAATATGTCATTAAAAATTAAGTTTGTCATTAACCATCGCATATTACATCGCTCGCAGCGCCTGTGGGCAAGATAGGGACTTTAAGCAATTAGGACGGTTACGGCAGGGAAGACATCGATTAAAAATTGAGTTTCTACTTTTAATAACAACTTCGAAAATGGCTGCATGTGTTTACCGTCTCATAGGGCGCCAGACCTCAAGCTCAACATAACGCATAAAAGTAGCGTTGAGTTCCAAATGTAAATTAAAACAATTTCCCGCCGCGGTTTCGCTTCGCAAGAGACGCAAATTTTGGTGATTTCACGCTGTTGTTTTGCAAAGTACGGCTAAGAAATGTACAAAGTCTAAAACTCACGTGCTGGGCTATTGTTCTGCCAATTAGATCTAATAATTGTTTTTCCGCGTTCTCGTTGCCGTCGCCGTCTTGGTTTGCTTAAAAGGGAGATTGGGGACGTTAAGCAGTCTGGACGGCAACACCACGGAAGACGTCGATTAAAAAATGAGTTTCTACTTTTAGTTAGAATTTCGAGAATGGCTGCATGTGTTTACCGTCTCATAGGGCGCCAGACCTCAAACTCAACATAACGCATAAAAGTAGCGTTGAGTTACAGATGGAAATTAAAATAATTTGCCGCCGCGGTCTCGCTTCGCAAACGACGCATATTTTGGTGATCTCACGGTGTTGATTTGCAATGGACGGCTAAGAAATGTACAAAATAATTTGGATATATCAACTTCTAAGCAACATATGGCAATCTGCGGTCTTTCCTTGCACTTAGGTGGCACGGAAAGCCGTAAAAATCTTGAACAAAAGCTCATCTTTCAAACCGTTAGTCTAAATCCCACAGGGATCAACGAACGCTTTTCATTCCCCTAATTTATTCATGTTTTTCTCGTTGCCATGCTCCCACCAATAAAGTAGCTCCATTTTCTGCCTTTAAAAGCACCCACAGCCCACAATTCCTCTATTCGCTCCGACGAAGGGCTAACGCTCGAAACGTCAGCTTTTGTAATCATTACGGAGGCCAATTTACCATTTCAACTTTGTTGATATATCCAAATTATTAATAATTAGTTGGGGCCGAGCCCACGTGCCTTAGCACTTTTATTTTGTGACTTAGGTGGTTTGTTATGAATAAACCCTTTTCAAATCTTAAAATTTCACAACTTTTGTTGTGCGCGCTGCAACTGCAGATGGGTGTAGCTCACGGAATTCTCTCTATCTTCAACTTACAAACTCTATTCAGTCAGTTCACAGACAAAACATGGAAACTTTACTTGAAATCCTATTCATACTACCGTCATCAGAAGAGACCCTTCCCTTCGACCTTAATTTGCGTATAAAAACTTAACCAATTTACAGAAAGAATTCTCTAAATGCAGGCGTAAATCGGGCTAAAAAGACATATCTGAGGACAGTTTATTTACCAATGAGGTCACCCATTGCCTCAAACCTGCACGTATCTCTCTAGCTTTCATTCACCATCATCTTAAAATCAACGCAATACGATGTTACTTAATCGCGCACGTGTCAAAGCTCGTTTGCATAATTCTTGAAATGACCAAGATATGTCTTTGACGGTTCAAAGTTCGTTTTTTTATCTTCTACGTAAAGTATTTAGGTTTTCATAACAATCGGACGGAAAATAAATTGCGAGTTGTCCTAAAACGTTGGATAAACATTGATCAGTCGTAGCACTTGCAGGACTCAGAAAGTAAATAAAAGCGATAGGAATGCGCCTCCTCGCCAATTTTCCTTGAATCAGGTCAAGAGTCACGCACAGAGTGGAGAAGATCCAAATTAAAAAATCCAATTTGGCATTCTGGTCATTGCAGATATACTCTGTAGCCTAAAAGGACACACAAATTCGCTAAAATACATGTACGTTACGGTGTTATTGACAAAACCACCTTCTGCAAGAATTCTTGCAGTTTCTACCGAGGTTTAGCACACGGAATGGGATCAACAGGCCCTCCTTTCAGAACATTTGCTGTCATCATTAGAGATTTTATGTTGTTGCAGTCCACAGCATTCTTGAGGGACAAGCTCAATCTTTCCCTGCGAACATATAATCAAAAACAGTCAGGCAAACCCGGCCAGGTGTACTGCCTGACGTGATTATGCTAACTAGTTCATTTGTTTCATAACCTGTTTCGCGGGTATGTAAATTGAAACAAAAAGTAGTCGGTCTAACGAATTAGAACCGACAGTTATAAATGGACTGAAGCAATGGAATTGGGGTATGCTATGCCACAACAATCCTTTCCTTCAGCTAGATTTCATTTTTCTTATCCGATGTTCTTAGCCGAGGCCACTCATCTTTAACCAGCTGTTATGTGACTTTCTACAGAAAAATCTCCAAGCACGCCACCGACAAATTTTTCACCGGTGAAAACTGGACAAAATCGACTAAATAAACAAAGCCGTTTTAAACTTAAGCAAAAAACGAGAAAATTTTCTCATGAAAAAATTTGTCTTTTGATTCTGTGGAGACAATTCTAACTGTGTGCTAACCTCAGTAGAAACTGCAAGAATTCTTGCAGCATGCAGAAGGTTGTTTTGTAAATAACTCCGTAACGTACATGTATTTTAACTTGTTCGTGTGTCCTTTTAAACTACACTATGTCTGCAATGACCAGAATGCCAAATTAGATTCTTTAATTTTAATCATCTCCACTCTGTACGAGGCTCTTGATTCAAGGTAAATTATCGAGGAAGCGCATTCCGATCGCTTTTGTTTACTTTCTGAGTCATGCAAGCGTTACGACTGATGAATGTTTATACAACGTTTTAGGGCAACTCGCAATGTATTTTCCATCCGATTGTTATGAAAACCTAAGATACTTTACGTAGAAGTTAAACAAACGAAGTTTGAACGGCGATAGACATATCTTGGTAATTTTTCAGAATTTTGCAAATGAGCTGGGAGACGTGCGCGATTTAGGAAAGACATTAATTTGCATTGTTTTCAAGATGAAGGTGAATGAAAGCTAAAGAGATACCCGAAGGTTTGAGGCAATCGGTGACCTCATTGGTGTATAAACTGTCCTCCGATATGTTTTTTAGCTCGATTTACGCCTGTAATTTGAGAATTCTTTCTGTTAAATTGGTTAACTTTTCATATGCAAATTAAGGTCGAAGGGAAGAGTCTCCTCTGATCACGCTGGTATGAATAGGATTTCAAGTGAAGTTTTCATATTTTGTCTGTGAACTGACCGACTACAGCTTGCAACTTGAAGCAGGAGAGAATTCCGGGAGCTACACTACTCTCGATCGTTGTCTACTCGGGTGGTCTAGCCAAAAGTCAATTTTCGCTCCTGGTGAGACAAAAAAAGAGAATTGGAAGACAACCAAACTATATTTGAAACCTGTGTCCTAAACCCTTTTCATAGGAAAGAAAATTAAGCAAAAATTTTCTTTGGACGGGAAGTCGAGAGGACCGCTTTTAGCGAGAGTGGCATTTAACCCTCGATCATCCTGTGACTGGTTTAATTACACTTCTAAGTTCTCGTTTTTTCAATGTATAATATATCGGTATTGGCCTTTGTTACGGCAAGTCAGTTTCATGCTAAATCATCAGTTATTTCACTCGGCCCGTTCACATCAATAGGAAAAAATATCTGTAAGTTGTTAGTCCTTTTCTCGTTTTTATTCTTTATGTCTTTTCCAATACTCTCGCCGCTTCGCGGCTCGCCTCGCCCCTTCGAGGCTCATTCGTACTAACCTCGGAAAATCGCCGCTTCGCGGCTCAACATAGCTGTCGGCGGATAAAAGCGGAAAAGCAATATGGCGACTCAAAATACGGGAAAGACGTCCGAAATCAAAGGAAAATAAATTCTGCTGTGCTCCCTTGGCAGTATTTGGTAGTTCCACATGCAGACACTCACTGGAAGAACAAGACGGTAGCTGAAAGTTGTGCCTGAACCGATAATTCGCTTGGAGCTGAACGATATATCGGCGATATATCGAGGTTGATAGAACAATAGCCTTGCGAAATATCGCCGATATATCATTCCAACTGAAACATCGTTTAAATATCGTCGATAAATTTGGATTATTGCGATAATAGACAATTGTCGTTTGCGTTACGTTTGCACAGTACTGTATATTAAGAAATGTTTTGATTAGGCAACATTCATTTGAAAGTTTTGGCTGTTAACCAGATGATGTGTTCTTACCTTTTATACTCTGGTGCTCCATGAGAGGCCTAAGTTCGAAATTGGGGATGTCTAGGTTCAGCCGTTGAGACTCTCAAACGAATGCGTCAGCGCAAGGTTTTCTCAAGTAGGCTTCAAAAATTAATCAAAAAGTATGTAAAGGGTTTGGGTATTCCGCCTTTTTCAGTGCTCAATACCTTTTTAGATGATGTCTGTTCTGTTTCATATTTCTAAGCAAGCTTTTATGTGTAAGCACACCAATAAAGAAATAAATGAATTAAATACATAATAAGGATAATAATCACAACCTTGATCCAAGAAGTAGAATGTTGCTTTTCTTTCTTATGCCAAACGGAAGACATTTCTTAGATTGCTCCATATTTTAGTTAACCCTTTGCAGTTTTGCACATAATTTTCTGATTATACGCAAGCAATCATGGTGTAAGTTGTAGAAATGGGACTAATGTTAACCAAACCCGGGTGGGAACCAGAAAGAAATAGGAATACCCAAATCCCTGGTTGTCTGAAAAACTCTCTCAGTGTTTCTACTTTGTTATTGGAATCCGATAAGACAATGTTTATAGTAACTCTCTTGTTACTAGCTAGTTCATCTGGTCGCTCATATGTTTACCTGCGCAAGCGCACACGATTTCTTAGTCACACGCATAACGCACATGCGCATTACCTTATCCTTTTCCCTCGGGGGTTCCTATTTTGCATATTTAATGCCAAGATTTGCGCCCCCAATTCAACTGTTCGCGCATGCTAAAAGAAGCACTTTGTACGGACGGAAGGTCAAATAGCCGACGGAATAACCAAATTTTTCGGCTTCATAGGTTACCATTTTTGATAAGAATGGAGCTTCGTTGCGCCCACTGCGACGAGCTCTGGTAACAGTATCTCTTTTCAGTTGATCTATAGACCCAAGTTGGACAACATTTTTACTGGCATAAACCAGTATTTTGCAATTTTCAACTTCAGTCTTTGTTGATAAATGTCGATAGCTCCATCAAAGAGTTTTGTTGTTCTGAAGTATTTTTCTTTATTGCTTTAACGATTTAATGTTGTGTAAATCACAGTGAGTTTAAATGTTACTTTAAGATACTCCGCTCCATTAACTGTTTCAGTTTTGACTTCACGTACAGCCTTCCTGTATGGTTTCTGTATATTCCAAAGCTGTCATGGATTGGTACCTCAGGACATGGGTGGCCATATAGAGCCCGTTTCCCTTGGTGTGGGACGAAAAACAAAGCAACGAATAAGTAAGACCTTTTCTACGCACCTTAGCTGTCTCAAGTCTGAGTTCCGTTGCCTCAGATTATACCAGTTGACCATTGAATACTTAAAAAGAAAATAAGAAAGCTCTTGCTACACACTTGGTACTGCCACTTCGAATCAGTGATACATTGGCGCATTTGAAAGGAAGGCGGCGGTGTTACTTTTTTTTTTATGAACAGCATAAAACGAAAAAAAAAGCCAAAGATAACTAAATCCACGATGTTTCATTTTTTTCTCGTTATGACACTGTGTTGTTATTTTAACCCTTTCATTCCCAATATGTGATTATTAATTCTCTTCTCTAGCTGCTACATATTTTCTTATAAATTATTCAAAAGAATTTGGCGTTAGATCAAGATAGCAACCTACACCTGATAACTTTGAGTGCAGTAAAAACCCGCGTATAAGAACCTAAATTTTAAGAATCCATTTGGCTAAAATTTCTCAGTTGAGTTCCCCTTACAGAAGAACCATTATAGGCTAAAATTTCAGTACACCTTTTTATTTTTAAAATAAAGAGTATTTTCAAATATATTACAATACATGACATGGGATAAAAAAAAAAGGGCAACAAAAACTAGCCAGCATACCGACATTGTTATAAGATCTCTGTACTGTACTGTCAATACACCCATAGTTGTGTAACATATCCAGCTGTGTGTATAGGTAAACTGCGTAAAGCAAGACACTCTGAGGCTGGTATACAGTCTGTGTTACACATAAACCCACGAACAGAAGTTTCTTCTTTTTCAAACAAAAAATGAGGATCTGATTTAGAACCTGGGTAGTCTAACTTCACAGTAGACACCATTTATACAACAACCTGCGGAAGCTAACTTGGAAAAACCAAGGTTCCTAAATGCGGGTTTTTACTGTGTTCTCGATAGCTGTTTGAGGAGAAGTTAAATGTTGATCACTTCTGGGAGTTTAAGAGTTAAAGATAAAAAAGAAGGCAAGGAGCCAATAGATCAGCCGTAAAGATGCACATCATCATTTACTTCTCATCACTTGACAGAACTGTTTAAATAGTTCTGGAGCTAAGTACTTACTGTACTGGGACGAGTACCATTGGGTGTTGTTGCATTCTTGGTCATCGTGTCCGTCAAAAACTAAAATAAGGGAATGGTTGGTTATCTACTGAGAAATAAGCTGGCTCATCGTTGCATTTTGATAAAACATAATTCAATCTTAGAGGTCGAGAAACCTCTTTGGAATAATTTTGAAGGGAATGGTTTACTTCGCCCTAAATATAATGTGAAAACTTACGCATCCTTTCTACCAAAAAGAATCAAAATCAAGAGCAGTTGCAACTTCGACGACCGAAATCTCTTTTGTGATTTCTTGGCTGCTAGTTTGTTTTGATTCAGTCGAAAGAAGAAGTTCCCTCTCCTCCCTACGTATACCTGCAGGGTTTATAAACAGGTATACCCCAAATTATTTCTCCGCTCTGCCGGGTTTATCGTTTCTTCCTCCATAATGAAAAACAAGGTTTTATTCAACTACTCTACAAGTTAGATATCTGCAAAAGCTATGCGAATCCAAAGGCTTTTTTCTTTTTCATCAAAATGTTTACCCACCTCTGGGACATTCGGTTTCAATGCGGTATCCCTTGTTAACACTTGTGCAGTTGTTAGTCTCCCAATGATAGGGATAAGAATGGGATATGATGATACCTGGACAACTAAAATGAACGAAAACCAGTTTTTCAGACTCAGAGGATAGAGCTACAAGTTAATATTGCACATAAGAGGAGGAAGTGATCACCTAATCCTTCTGATTCTTACTTTGACGAAGAAATTTATACTATTGAGTCATGTTGTCCTGAGGAGGTCCTGAGATTCCGAGAGGGTTTGTTACCCACAAACTTTGTGGCCCATTAAAGTTTAATATTGACCGGCTTAAAGACAACTATAATATTTTTGATACCACGTTATTGCTACCTAATATAGGTAACTTGCACCTGATATCAAGATCTCTTATCAAGATACCTAATGAATCAAGATTTGGGGGTATCGCTTTATTAACCCTCAAGCTCATTCTTTTGAGGACAAACACCGTCTCTTGCCTTAATAAATAACTGAGACCACTGTCAACATGGCTACATATGCACCAATCCTAGGGGTTGCTGTTTGGATAAAGCAGCCAAGTTAAGCGAGCAATATCACAAAAAATAACTAACTTGCCTCCTTCGACAACATGTTGAGTTGAATTTGTTTGGTCCACTGGGTATCTTAAAAGGTAAAAATAGAAAGACTATGTTATGGTATGTGTATGATGATTTTTCAAATTATACTTTTGTACTTCGCTTTTATGTTGTTAAATCAATCACTTACCATCTCATTTTATTCAGTCAATGAGTTGTTTGAGTTGTAGGAAGTAGGAACTGAAGCGGGGGGAAGGAGGGGGGGGAAGGTCATGCTTCCAAATTTTCGGTCATTTCCTCAAAATATTAAAAACTTTCTCGGAAACATTTTGGTGATGAATTGCTTGGTTATTGCTTATCTTGTCAATGAATCTTATCGCCTTTCAATAAGTATCCTATTGAGCAATTTTCCGTGAAATGACGCCTGCGTCACATGTTAGCATTACGATGAAAAATATCGTAGTGATTCGCATAAATATAGGATTTATAGAAAAAAACAGAAATTGATAGATTTGTAAACGGAAAGGAGGAAAAGTAAAATAAATTAGGAAAAGATGATTGCGGAATGAATGAATAAATGAATAGGTATTAGACAATTACCTGATAGAAGACTGTACGCAAAAGGTTGCCTCCATTTTGCAGCACATCGACTCTCAAAATTCCTAGTAAGACAAAAAAAAAATAAAAAAACGTACCAGCGTCCTGAACATTTGACTGACATGCAAAGAAAAAACTTGCTGCATATTGTCAAGTCATGTAAGTCCTTACATTTATGAGCCAGGAACCTGATTTATTTTTTGTTTTGTTTTTTAATGCTTGTGAAATAAGAACTTAATATTGAGCTTTCAATTTATATATTTAGACATAAAATCTTGGCCGGAAAATTTAAAATATACATTTGAATTACAGGCTGGAACCAAAACAGAGGCCCATCCATAGTATGTATCTAATAAAAGCTTCCTTGTAATGTTTACAGAGTAGTGTAAAAGGACTCGCAATAAAATTTTCATATTTTTATATAAAATATTTGCTAGCGAATAGGATTTTTATGCTCCTTATAACTTCTTCATTTTTGTAGTTCTTAAGTTGCTATGAAAGCATAGACACTTCACCATTCACATGGCAACCGTCACTAGGCCTAAGCCGAGCATGCGCTCTCAGTCTTGGCCATCCCAGATCACGTGAACAGTCTTGTGGGTCCAGTTGCCCCAAAACTTGCTTACAGAGAGTTTCAATTTTTCCCCTCCCAGCCCAGGCCGGTTGTACATGTGTTTGGCAACTGTTTTGCCCTCGCCTTTCTTGGGCCAAATTAAAGCAATTTCATTTTCTAATGTTGTTACTGACTTGAACTCATTTTACTTGTTAAACTGGCTTTGGGTTTTTACCCATAGTCCTTTACGTTCAACCTTGGCTTGCTTATTGACCCGTGGCTCAGCAAACAGAGCTCAGGCAAAGCAGCATGACCACCACTTACTTTCAAGCGGGTAGCTATAAGACGAGCATAAAAAAACATTTCCTATCTTCTCTGACTTATTATTATTGCCTTGGTTTTTGTTAATAATGTATATAATTTTCGGGTTACCTCCTGTCTTTGCTAGTTCGTGTATGTCGTTGTCGCTCAATTTTCTACCCTGGTCCTGATCAGTAAATGGAAGACACAGCGAGGCGTTGAAGCAGTTGTGGGGTGTGCTTTGAAGGTGATCGTTATCGTTTGAGCTGATACAGAGGCCCATCTATAGTATGTATCTGATAAAAGCTTGCTTGTAGTGTTTACAGAGTAGTGTTAAAGGAATCGCAATAACATTTTAATATTTTTATAAAATATTTCCTATCTTCTCTGACTTATCATTATTATTGCCATGGTTTTGGTTAATAATATATATAGTTTTTAGGTTTACCTTCTGTCTTTGCTAGTTCGTGTATGTCATTGTCGCTCAATTTTCTTTCTTGGTCCTCATCAGTGAATGGAACACACAGCGAGGCGTTGAGGCAGTTGTGGGGTGTGCTTTGAAGGTGATCGTTAACGTTTGTGCTGATACTCACAACTAAGGTCCATCCACAACCTGGCGAATAAGAAAATGATGTGAAACTCATACTCAGCCAAGAAAACTGTGTCAAGTATAAAAAGAAGCAGCTAAAGTGGTGATAAAATTCCGGTAAAACCTCCGTGTTTACGAAATCTTAGGTATGTTGCACTACTGATATGGTTTATTGTAGCAAGAAAAAGTGAAAAAAGAAAGAGAATAAAAGACACTGAATTAAAGAAACGTACATATTTCCCTGAGCGGTTTTCTAGAGGCCTCGACAAAATCTAACAGGCCCATTTTCCCAGCTAACGCCTATACATTCTAAGCATAGACTAATTCACTCGTAGTTCATTATCCAATTAAATATTGAATATTGAAGACTGAATTATTTCGAAGAGGTAATGAAGAACGGGAAGTTGTCCGTCTACTAGTAAAAGTGACAATTTAACTTCATCAAATTTCCCGAAACTACAACTGAAGCAACAGTTTTAGCTAGGAAAAGTAAAAAAAAAAATATGTAATCTAAACTTTCTGCTTTCTATCTTGTTCAAAATTTTATTTTTCACTGATGGCAGTATTTAAATTTTTTTCACTATCGTTTACATTTTGTGTTTTGTATGGTCCTGTTTTACAAACCATGATTTTCCATATATATCACAATAGACTTGTCCGTCTTGATTTCCAATATTTATCCAATAGTAACCGCTTTTCGCCTGAGGCAGCTTGTTTAGAATTTCTGAGCAAGATTTTAATTCATCATCCTATAGATAATATAAATAGTATATAGAATAATTTCGCGAAACGCACACCATAATAAATATAATAATAATGACAGCCGCTTTTGAGAAGCATCCAAGAAAGCCTCAGCGACAAGAAACGAATCCTATGTTCTGATTGGGTATCCCAGCTGCACACGATGATTGCTTTGTTTTTACAAGAAAAAAAATGCTGCTTTTACTTCTTACAGTTTTTCAACGGCAAAATCGCGAAACATAACGACTGTAAGTCTTCAGGATAATGAAAACATAAAAAGATCACGAGTTGTTTTGTAAGTGTGTATCTTACTATATTCCCACCACAAACCCCGTTCACTTCACTAATAGTTGATAAATTTCATTGGATGTGGAAAGAATTATCATGGTGCTTCAAGCTGTGTTGATAGATATCATCATTCCTTTTATTTATAGAATCTGTCAAGGCCATACCTTGCCCATATAAACTGATCCTTCCTTCGGACCAAAATCCTAAGGGTGACTGTGCTTGTTTGCATCATTCAAATCGCAAGACTTGTCTTTGAAACGGAAATTCACACTCATGCAACAAGACTCTCTCGAGGAGAGCATCACACATTCATCAATACTGGATGTTTTTCTTATCAAAACAACATGATCGGAAAGATGCATGACCATACTCTGAATATATGGAGGGACGGCACTGCTTAGTGGCTTGACTTATTTGTACATAGCATATGACAGTGAAAACGGCGAAAGAACATAGCAGCATGGTTTTCTGATGAAATGATGAAGCATAAATATTTAATGGACATCAAATCAATGTTAAGGGCTTAAATTGTGACTCATAGCCCTGAAGAATTTAAGAAAGTTGAAAATGAAAGCTGACCGGTAAATACAGTAACATTAGTCTAGAAGAATGAAAGAAATCTTTTGTGAGGGTAGTCGTTTCAGGAGCTTGAAAGCAACCTGCTTCCTACAGGAACCCTGAAAACAATGTTACATAAAATTAATGTTACAAAACATTTTCGTCGAATATTTGTTTACCCAGTTAAACAGGCAAACATCACTCTAGTAAGTCAGTCATATTATTAGAGACAGTGAGAAAAAGCAATGCTAATTAACTGAGAATTTGAAGGAACATCTTTGTTGTCTGATGCACATGTCAAACACGTGGAAAACGAACATGCATTAAAAATGCGTGTACCTTAGTGCCAACCGTTTTTTAATTGCGTTGGAATATGAAAATCAAATTTCATTTTCGTTTCACGTTTTTCGCTTTTCGCTGTGCAGTAAAAAAATGAAATTGGACTTCAATCTTCATTTATCGTTTTTCGTTTTCGTATGGAATTTGGAAAACGGATTGCAAGTCAAGTCAAGTCCATTTTCATTTTCCGCCAGTGGCACTGAATCTGACATTTTGTAGGAAAACTCATTACTTCACGAGAGAAGTTTACCTACAATAACAACTAATCACGATACGACAGATGTTCGCGAAACAAGTGGAGACTTTACGGTGGCCCACAACTGTCACTGCAAAAGGAACAACCTCGCGGCAAAAGGAATAACTTCGCGGCAAAAGAAAAAGACTCACAGTAAAGGGAAGAACCTCACAGCCATAGAAAAATTTTATCACGGGAAAAAGAAAAAAAAACTCATGGCAAAAGAAAGACTCATGGCAAAAAAAAAAGACTCATGGCAAAAAGTAAGACTCATGGCTAAAGGAAAAACCTTACGGAAAAAGAAAAAGACTCAAGGCAAAAGAAAAAGACTCAAGGCAAAAGAAAACTGAGACTCATGGCAAAAGAAAAAGACTCATGGCAAAAAGAAAAAGACTCATGGCAAAAGAAAAAGACTCGTGGCAAAATAAAAAGACTCGTGGCAAAAATAAAAAGACTCATGGCAAAAGAAAAAACCTCATGGCAAAAGAAAAAACCGCATATACAGCAAAAAATTGTCATTCAAGAAGACACTATCTTTGCCAGACTCACAGGAAAGGATAATTTAATTTCATAACCTACCTTTTTTAAATACACATTGTGATGCGCAGTCAGTATCTGACCCTCAAATGAATTTTAAGAGCCCCGACAAACAGAAGCTTTTGTTGAAATGCTATTTTAGGCAAGGGTGCGAATACGAGGTGATTCGTAATCCGCCATGTTAAATTACACAACGCCAGTATTTGAACAATATCAGCCGCTGACCCTCAAATGAATTTTAAATTTTGTTTTGCCTTGAGTTATTTTATCTTGCCGCGAGTTATTGTAATTTGCCGCGAGTTATTTTATCTTGCCGTGAGTTATATTATTTTGCATTGAGTTATTTTATTTTGCCTTGAGTTATTTTATTTTGCCGTGAATTATTTTATTTTGCCGTGAGTTCATCATATTTTGCCGTGAGTTATTTTATTTTGCCGCTAGTTATTTTATTTTGCCGTGAGTTTATTTGTTATGCCGTGAGTTAGTCTGTGATGTTGCATGATGCTTTGCTTTGAGTAAATTGATTTTAATTTGACTTGCACGTATGGGCCGCCGCATAGAATTCCCTTGTGAAGTAATGAACTTTCCCACAGAATATGTCAGTTTCAGTGCCATTGGTGGAAAACGAAAAACGACTTGACTTGACATGCAATCCGTTTTTGACTTGACATGCAATCCGTTTTTGACTTGACATGCAATCCGTTTTCCAAATTCTATACGAAAATGAAAAATTTCGCTTTTTTTACAGCTCAGGGAAAAACGGAAAACGAAAATGACAGTTGACTTTCCTTTTCTTACGCAGTTGAAAATTGGTTGGCATCCACCATAGCAGATTATATTCAAAGCCGTATCTTGCGTGACAAATATTGAGCTACCACTTAACTTCAATTCCATAATCAATCATAATTTATGTGGCGAGTAGTTTTCGGTACGGTGCCCTATTCGGAATTTTAGTGAAGTTAGAAGTGCGAACAGCCTAATCCCAAACTTACAAAAGTAGCACTAATTCATTCAGCCAGAAAATTTGGTCTTACGACCATAGGAACGACCCCATGGGGTGATACTTTTAGGAGGCTCAAGTTGGAAATCCCATATGTAAGCGCTAGGAAACTCAGGTACAAACCTAATGAAGTACGCATACTCGGATGCGAGCCTCAGTGCAGACTACCGCGGGCACAAGGTTAGGCATTATACGCGGGCTTCGCGTGGGCTAGTAGCGGTGCAGGTAAATAATTTGTGAACTCTCGTTTTAAGCGGGAAATTACACTGATTAAGTTGCGGTTGAAAACATTATTCATTGTCGGTATTTTACAATTTTTGATGAACTTGCATAGCCATAAAAGTCAGAGCTAGAGCTTTGTCAACCGGAAGAAATCATTTAATTTAATTTTCTGGTGAAAGGAAGATATCGACAAAAAAAGAGTTCATGCAGCAAAATTTGAATAGGCGGGATCGTGACGTCGTCGCTCAATGTGACCACTCGTGTTACATACGGAAAATACGCCACTCGGTACCTGGATGTGCTGGTCGTATGGATTCTAATAGTGTTTTAGCTCCCAGTAAAACGCTCCTGTCAATAATATAATTTCGAACATGAAAAACTACAGGCTGCTTCTCCTTAATGAAATTTGCGAACTCGGGTGACTTGATCACTTCAAATTTACATTGGACTCATCCCTAAGCTCACGCATGTGTGATATTCATTTATACATTTACATAGCAATGTTTTATTATATTTATTCTGCCTATATTTTTTATGCGCATAGGAGACGATAATGTACTGATGTATGTACCTTTCCGTGGAAACAGTCCGAATGGCAAAATATCTATTGAAAAACTTAGAATGTGACACATGGATTTCCCTTAAATTAACCGAAACATAAAATTGTGCATGGCGCCCAAGAATGAATGGTTGAGCCTCATTTTCTGCCTTACCTTTTAACATTTTCCTGAAATCTAAACAATCTTAAAGCTTTGCCTTAAATGATAAAACCTTAATTGAATTCTTACTTTGATAGAATTCAACTCTTAAATCCATTAGAAATCATAATAAATATTGTTATCAATTATCATAAGTACATTTCTTTGCCTAATCCATACATGAACTAAAGGTTTATATGTATGAAGGCGAACTAAAGCACAAAAAAGTAAAGAGAGTTGTTATTTACAAAGCTATCGATTTATATTCATCCTGCGTCATGATAGACTAAGTTTTTTTTTAACTACGTTGCTGTTATCAATGTCATTCTATACTAAAAGATATCAACTGCTCCGTTTCCCCTGATACATTTACGATTAAACAGTAACTTTACGTATTGCATTTGGTTCATTTACGCGAATGACTGTTCCAATGTTTACTTCACGTACATCATTCCTGCATTGTTATTGTATATTCCAAAGTTGCCACATGTGTAACCATACAGAGCACGTTTTCCGTTACCTGTTTGAGATAAAAATTATCGAGGGAAACGTGATATTTATGTGACCTGTTAGGAACCTGGGCTGTCTTTAATCTAATCCTTTTAACTATCAATTGTGAAATTAAGTTGTTAAACTATCGAACACCCAAAAAAAGCAGTGATCGAACTCCTCCTTGGAACTACCATTGATAAAAAAGGAAAAGGAAATTGAAAAAAAAGGGTCATCTCCTTCAGGGTAATGCCACGGACTAATCATTTCACTGTTTACTCATGTAGGGTGGGTAAGGATGCCAGAATTACAATTTAAACACTGCTTATCAGGCTTGAACAATTTTCATCCTTTTATCCTCCAAACCCCCTCCCCCCCCTTCCCCCCATCCATCCTTGATTTCGTGATCAAAAACAAAAGAAAAAAAGTGAAAGAAAAGAGTATGGAAATAAATAAGAGAGTTGATATCGCGCTGTTGCCTGAATCCATCTGAAGGAACTCGATCTGTGTGATATTCTAAGAGTAACGCTTAGTTTTGTTTTGTCAAAACAAAGAAGTGAACAAATGTCCATAAGTCAGCTCATAATTAATAGAGGGTCCCCTCTATTAACTATGATCAGCTCTACAAAACATTTAGACGAATATTTGCATCTCATAACTTGACTGAGTTACCTAATAATACTGGAGATTTTATTACTCACCAATCTGGGATGAAGACCAGCGCTGGCCGCACTCTTGGTTATCATATCCATCAAACACTATAGTTATTGATGAATAAATTCGCACAGTAATTAAAACGATGGTCGTATACTGAGAAACAAAACTCATTGTAACTTGGTCGGTTGCAGTTTTTGGCGTTGTACTGATTGGCTTCTTGTATAAATGTCTCTGCTTTGATATTCTGTTGTGATTGCTCGACTTAAAATAGTTTAATTTAAATTTAAATACAAAGTTTAAACGGTAAATTGGCCACCGTTACGATTATAAAAGTTGACGTTTCGAGCGTTAGCCCTTCGTCGGAGCGAATAGAGGAATTGTGGGTTATGTGTGATTCTAACGGTAAAAAAGGAGCTACGTGATTGGTGGGAAACGCAGCCCCAAACAGTTTCTTTAGAAACTATCAGCGTTTAAATAGTTTAGTTAAAATATACGTCATTTGTCTCTGCAAGTACCTCACGCTTGGATACTTTCGTGGATTACTTGGTCCGGGTCATCTCTTCTTGTTTCATAACGGAAGATAATGTTTTACTTACACGCCGTGCTGCACCAGACGTTTAACGGTGCTCGATTTTGGCTCCGCTGTTATTATTATGCCGTATTACGATTGCGTCCAGCTTGTCTAACTAGTCGCCTTGAACAGGCTATTACACGCCCTGCAAATAAGAAAGGCGCTGAAAAAAGATTTCTTACGCGTTTACTTACCCATGTGGCATCCTCCCCAAATGAAATATCCCACGTCAATCTTGGTGCATGTGTTAGTCTCCCAGTGATAGGGAAAAGAATGGGATATGATAATTCGGGGACAACTGTAATGAACGAATTATCTGTTTTTCAAAAGATGTAGTCAAGCACCAGTCTAATATCTACATTTATATGCAAATGTGGTCATTCAGCCTTTCATACTTTTGCACTAAGAAAGAGATTTACTTGTTTGTATCTAGGAAGTATCGTGAATTCGGGAAGGCTTTTGGGGACAAATTGATATGCAGAACGATTATCCTTATCCCTGTGCCAATTGTTGCTCTAGCCCCGTGTTATATTGATTTCCACTCCATCTTTTCGAAGAAAAGAGAGTTTTTGTTGTTTCAATAAGCAATTGTGATCCCTGTTTACTTGATACATGCGCTATCTTAGATTGATACTTGGTATTGCTGCTTAAAGTGCAGAGACCAAGCGGAGCAAAAACGATTAATGGAAAAAAAATAGTAAACTTACTTTCCCTGATGGCATGCTGAATTGAATTTGTTTGGCCCACTGGGTATCTTAAAAGAAAGAAAAAGGGACATTATCTTACGGTGTGGTCGTCATTAGCTCAATTAACTTTCTTGTCTTCTTAAATTAACTACAATTCATGTTCTTACTATTAATGGAATGATCTGGAACTAAGAAAAGGAGAAGAGATTGAAGGAGGGTGTTTTGGCTGAGTTGATTCTATCTTTCCTGTTTTTGTTTTTTGCAATATTCCAACTGATCTTATTCTTCTTTTGAAAATTTTGTGTTCAATTTATGGGTTAACGTATTGGTTTTAAATGAATTTTATCATCTTCCAGCTTCGGTACAGTTTTTATGAGGTCATCTTGTGCAAAATGACGTGTTGCATTTGACATCAAATAAAAAAAAGAATTGTTTTCAAATACGCCTAACTAGCAAAATTATCAAAAAAAAAAGAAGCAATCGATAATTGGTAAACAGATAAGTCCATGAGTTAAAAAAGAAGGATTAATCGTCAGATGAATGAGTGTCAGACATTTACCTGATAAAATACTGTATGCAGGAAAATGCCATCACTTTTTAACACATCAACCCTAAAGGTTCCTGGAAGGACATAGACATACATTTGACTGTAATAAAAAGAAGTGTTTGGTTGCCCATTTCAAGTTATGTAAGCCTATACCCATATATTTCTAAGAAATCATCTTGATACATATATCTAAATATAACAGAAAAAGTTGTCTTATAGACTAGTTCAATCTTCAGATATACCACGCTTCGCAAACGCATCGAGCACTCTACCGCAAGGATAGACTAAAACCAAGATATACATATATATTATTAAATCTAATTTGGTTGTATCAACTAAGTTGAAATTGTAAATTGGCCACCGTAATGAGTGGAAAAGCTTACGTTTCGAGCGTTAGCCCTTCGTCAGAGCGAATAGTCAGCTTTTTTACTCGTTACGGTGGCCAATTTACAATTTCGAACTTAGTTGATATAACAAAATTACCTTATTACCCCCACCGACCTAGCATCGTCCGCAGCTTCTTTAGAAACTTTCAGCCTTTATATCATTAAATCTGTCTGATGAGTGCAAAAGCGCGAAACTCAGAGTTACAGGGAATCATGTGTGTTTCATTTTAGTCAGTTTGAATTGTATATATAGTATATATATATATATATATATATATATATATATATATATTATATATAATATATATATATATATATATATATTTAGTATAATTACTCAGGTGATTATAGAAATTCTCGCGCTCTTATTGGTCAAGAATGGCGTCATATTCCGCTATAATCACCTCTGGCGAGGTGATTATAGTTTCAAAATGGCCGCCTTGCGCTTTGTCGATTTGTCTGAAGAGGAAATTAATTTAATGAAAGAAAATGCCATTTCGAGGAATACCGAACACGCCACAAAGTTTGGAATGACGCTCTTCAAAGGTAAGGTGTGAAAATTGTGCCAAACGTAACAAAGAAACCATTTAAATTCCCGTGAAAATTTTGCTTAATATTTCGACATGCATGAATAAATCAAAAGATCTATATTAAATTTCCGCAACACTTTATTTACGTAACAGAATAGTTTCAACAAAAAACCGAATTTACCACTGACTTTGAGGCAATGGAGGTCAACGAGATGAATAAATGTTTGTCAAAATTTTACGTCTCAGTCAGGAGGAAAGACGGGACTTTTTACAAGAAAAATAGTCTGTTGTCCGTTCGAGTGGCTCTCGCTCAGTTGTTCTCTGACGCGTGACAATGACAAATAAAATTTAACGTTCCTTTGCTCATTTCTATAATCACCTGAGTAATTATACTAAAACAGTTATTCGCCTCAGGCTCGTGAATATTGGTGAATATTCCCCTCAACTTCATTTCGAGGGATATTCACCAATATTCACTTCGCCTTCGGCTAATAATTGTTAAATTTGTATCGTCCAAATGTTATATATATATATATATATATATAAAATTATATAGCGGTTATAAATTAATGACAGGAAGATCGTTTCACCGTTACTCTGAGTTTCACGCAGCTTGCGCTGCGATCGTCAGACGGTTTTTATTATCGATGGAAAACATACCGTGCTATAAAGTCAAATTATAGTTAAAACGCTCTGCAACCCGCATTGAGCACTTTTTCACAGCCACGACTTCTCCTAGTCTGTTTAATGAATTATATATATTTATATACATATATATTATATATATATATATATATATATATATATATATATATATATATATCGTCCAAATGTTGTTACCAAAGCAAAAAGTGAATAAATAATCTCAGCTTGTAAAATAATAGTTGAATACAGAGCATTCATCTTCGCTTCACAACCATTTAGATAATAATACTTAACCATTTTGTTAACCTATTATTTGTTTTACACAACGAAATTAAAAAAAGTAATAAAAATGTTCAAAAAATGTAAAATTTTTACAATCTCCAAATACGAAGAAACCTAGAGACACTGTCATTTACAGCCGGCTTTCGGGTATCAGATCGCGGACATTACCAATTGTTTCGGCCTGTTTCACTAATCACTTTGTTACTGGCCACGGTCTAGCTTGAACGTGTTTCTCGTAACGCCAGCCGGGGTTATGAATGGCAGAAGAGTGAGTTCTTACAACCTGGGATCGGCGAATGCAATATTGAGTGAAGGAGGGGGGTCTTGGCATACATGTCTACAAATATACCGCATATAGCAAAAGAAATATTCAAACACAGTATGTCAACTAGAATGTAGTGGATCGACTCTATGTTGTACTAGTATATAATTTTATAATTATTGTAAGCTTGTCTTTTCCATATTCACCTTCTGTCGTTGCTAGCTCATGTATGTCGTTGTCGCTCAGTTTTCGTCCTCGGTCCTGGTCAGTAAAGGGAACACACAGCGAGAGGTTGAGACAATTGTTTGCTGCGCTTCGAAGGTGATCGTTATTCTTTGAGCTGATACTCACAGCTAAGGTCCATCCACCACCTGGTGAATGACGAAATGAAGTAAAATTAGTTTTTATGTGGCCACTTGTCATTTATAATGTAACTTATGTCATCAAATTAGTCTTTTTGTTGTCTATGTTTGATAAGTACAAACGTCAGCCAGTAAAATTTTGGCGAGTATACAAACAGAATGCGCACTGGGTGACGAACTCTCCGAGAAAATTCACAGGAAATTTTACGATCTTATTCTTAAGAAATTTGAAGTAGTTATCCTTGCTGATAACATCTCTTGTAGCAAGAAAAGAGAAAAAAAGAAAAAAACCCAAATAAAAGAAATGTACATATGAGAAACAACCAAACTTTAATATCCACTTTTGCTCGTCCAAACGAGTTCGGGGTTCAAAGCAAAATATTTCTTTATAAATTTAACTCATTTAATTTAACGAAATAACAAGCTACATTAGTGAGACAAAACAACATGGCGGGTTTCTTCTCGTGGTCTGACTAGTTCTCAGTCCTTCTAAACAACTTTTACTTGCTTTTCTTTTTATTTCCCGGGACGGTTTCCTATGGACCTTGACAAAATATAGCAGACCAATTCATTCCAGGTAAAGCCTATACTTTTCTGGCATGGACCATTCAAATTTGCTCTTCAACATCCAAGTCCATCAGATACGTGGTATTGAAAAGGTACTAAGAGACTATCTATCTACTGGAATACGCGATGATTCAACCTCGCTGCATTTCCCCTACTGAATTACAAGTACGGCAACACTGCCACTAAGAAAAACATAGTAACAGAACGTATAGTCTTTCTTTCTCACGAGAGGCAGAATTTAAGTGTTTTCATTACAGTTTACTCTGCTTTTGATTTCATCCTTTTATACATACCATGTTTTTTCATATCACAGTAGACTTGTACGTTTCTATTCCCAATATTTATCCAATAGTAGCCGCTTTCCGCTCGGGGCCACTTATTTAGAATTTCCGAGCAAGATTTGAACTCATCATCCTGTAGATTATAGATTATAAATGTTTATAGGGCAAACAGCTTCAGCTACTCAATCATTTATGTATTCATGCATGTATTGATCTGTTTTTATTTATTTCTTTAAGGTTACTTTTTTGCTCTCTGGATCGCGCCGCTTTTGACATGCAACCATCCAGGCAATACGATTGGTCAATAACACAAATGCACCTTATAAATCAATTGCGTTACTGTCGGCTATTTGGGTCTGGATGTATTCACTCGTTGGTCGTCAAGATCGTGAAGCAATGAACCCTAAAACGAAAAGTGTATTTTTTTTTCGCAAAGTTTGGGGTAGGAGGGTTGGGGTAGGAGGGTTGGGGCAGGAGACGTTAATTTCCCACACACTGTTTCGACGCCATTTTGCTTGTAACACGAGAACCGTCTCCACCATATTGTCCCAAATTTCTGGCAATGGCTGAGCCAGAGAAGAAATTTAATTTTTCTTTTATTTCTGTAGAATTCGTCAGTGCCATACCTTGTTCATACAAACTGAACCTTCCTTCGGACCAAAATCTTTTGGGTGAGTATGTTTGTTTGCATCATTCAAATCACATGCCTTGTCTTTTAAATGGAAGTTTAAACTCTTGCATCGAGACTCGCTCGAACAGATCATCACACACTCAGTAATACTGGAAGTTTTTCGAGTTGAAACAACGTGACGAGAAAGGTGATGACCATACTCCGAATATGTGGAGCGACGGCACTGCGCAATGGCTTGGCTTAGCTGTGCATAGAATATGACGATGAACAGGACAACAGAACACAGTCGCATGATATTCTGATGGAATGACAAAAACATAGATATTTAATTGAAATAAACTAAATTCTAAAGGCGTGCATTATGATTTATCATTTTATTAGCAAACGCGACTTTGAATAATAGGAAGATTTTGAGGAATACTCTCTGGCTGGTGAAGCGAAACTTAGCAAACCATGACCATTGGAAACTTCTCAAATTGATATAGCTCCTCAAAGTGTACCTACCATATGTGAGACAATTTCATATCATTCATAGGAGCTTGCAAAATTCGAGTACCGACCGCGAGCAGGACTCAACAACGACTTGTGTAATCTAGCTATAGAGATCCTTTCTGAAAGAGAAGGTAAAATTAACGATATTGCTTTAACGTCCCAATTATTAAATCAAACTACACAAAGAACGTCTGTTTCTAATTGGTGGAAGGCCCAACATATGTCATACAAAAGATATCATTATAAATCAATAATGTCATTGACGACACGAAATTGCACAACTCTCTGAATTTTTGTATTTTCAACCCTAGCATGAAAACTCTACGGGCTCATGCAATTTTGTTAGTCTTTGAAAAAATTTACTCGTGCTTCTTTATTCCAAATTGCACTCGAAATCATGTGATTGCCTATACAAATTTTAAATTCTTGTCGAATAGAATTTCCGTTAAAGCTAATAGAGTGAATTTAAGGTGGTAGCGTGACAGTGGCTTGCTATAAAAGCAATGAAGAGTTTGAAAAGTTTAATTCTAAGAAAAACAAGTCCGTAATTTAGCCATTTCCAATTCATATGTCTAATTTTAATCCTTAAAATAACTGTCAGAGATCCATTATCGTCAACGGAAAACACCAGAAAAAACACAAACAATTCTTGATGGAAAAAGAAAAGAACAAACTAATGATAAGCCTTGTGTCCCTCTTCCCGCGACAACGCAATTTTCCAAAAGTGTGTTGGTTATTGTTTCGGTTTGTTTCGTAGTATTTATTTTCATTTAATTTTTTTAAAGGAAATCTCAACTGAGTAATGATAAAGATCAAGACGGAATTTCTTATGCTGGGCGGGCAAAATGACATAAGATAGAATTTAACTAACTAAATGAATAATTGAGGATGCGCAGAAAATACACGACAAATGTAGATAATTCAATGAGGCACTCCATTGATGGAGTGGAACTAACTTGCCGCTAGTTATTTTATTTTGCCGCTAGTTATTTTATTTTGCCATGAGTTGGATTTGTTTTACGTTGAGTTCATCATATTTTTTCGTGAGTTATTTTATTTTGCCGCTAGTTAGTTTATTTTGCCGCTAGTTATTTTATTTTGCCGCTAGTTATTTTATTTTGCCGCTAGTTATTTTATTTTGCCGCTAGTTATTTTATTTTTCCGCTAGTTATTTTATTTTGCCATGAGTTGGATTTGTTTTACGTTGAGTTCATCATATTTTTCCGTGAGTTATTTTATTTTGCCGCTAGCTATTTTATTTTGCCGCTAGTTATTTTATTTTGCCGCTAGTTATTTTATTTTGCCGTGAGTTTATTTGTTTTGCCTTGAGTTATTTTGTTATGTTGCATGACGTTTTGCTTTGAGTAAATTGATTTTAATTTGACTTGCACTTATGGGCCACCGCATAGAATTCGCTCGTGAAGTAATGAATTTTCCCTCCGAACGTCAGTTTCAGTGCCATTGGCGGAAAACGAAAAACGCCTTGACTTGACATGCAATCCGCTTTCCAAATTCCATACAAAAACGAAAAACGAAAATGACATTTCATTTTCACTTTCCTACGCAATTGAAAATCGGTTGGAACTAAGGTACACGCATTCATTAACTTTTCCCTCCACCTTAGCAGATTATATTGGTCCTTTAAGCCATTATATTCGCTTCTGTGCTACTAACAAAAGAGCCCAATCTCCTTAAACAAAGAAAATTATGACCATAAATGGTGCGTTTTTGAGCCCTATTGCTAGACCGGAATCTAACCCAAAGTTTAATATGGAATAAAAATTGAATGAAATGAAAATTGTCAGGTCTGTTTCATTACAAGTTTCGTGAGAAGAATCCAAATACGTTTATAATGAGTTTAGTTTAAGAACAGTGAAGCGTTTCTGGCAAGTCAGTTTAACCATGGCGACAATATGAAGATATTAAAAATTTTCTCATACGTTAGAATAACAAGAGTTTGTAAAAATAAATCAAATTGTCCTTAATATTCTAAATTGATGATAGTTTTAAGTCAGCGGTACATGTAAACATTAACATGTAGAGTCAGGTGCATTATCTTATTAAATTTGCCTATCGCGTCGATTTCAATCCGTTAATCTGAAGGTTTGTAGATCTTAGATGTCCTCTTTAAACTCGATACCACCTTCTCATATTAAGAAGAAAAATTTATAATTATCAATCGACATAAAAAATTATAGAGAGCCCCTCTACCAGAAAATGACAATTATTTTATCGCCAACTATCTTATTGAGTGTGAATAAGTAAAAAATTTAAAGTAATACTCGCAAGTTTGCGCAGACAAAACTCTACGACCCAGCGACATTTGGAAACTTTTTAAAACAATGAAGTTCCTCTCGGTCTACCTACCGTAGGCGAGGCACTTTTCAGATCTTCTACAGGAGTTTTATTCGAGCACACACCTCAAGGAGGACTTAACAATGGTTAGTGTAATCCAGCTACAGAGGACATAGTATTAGAAAGAAGACAATTTGGAATTTACTGCTTCGAAATGAAGAGTGAAACAACTTTGCACTGAATGTCTCAATTAACTGAATCCAATAAGGCAAAAAAACCTCAGTATCCTCTGTCTGGTAGACTTCTTGACAGCTGTCAAACAAACTATGTCATTGAAAACTGGTAATATCATTAACCAAGTGATTTCGGATGACTCTGAATTTGTATTTTCAACCTCGATCAGTGGACATAAAAACTATAAAAATAAAGATTCTTAGAACAAAAATAAAAAAAAAAAGGGAAGAATGATATAAGAAAACTAATTTAGAAGCCTCCGCATTTATTGATAGAATAAAAGGCAAAAAAAGAAGAGTTGCTCGCTAATATGGATGCAATTTAGGACCAACGCAACAAAACACATGGTTCATTTCGACTCAGTTTTGCTGATTACTCATCATTATAAGATCAAGATCGCGAACCGTTGTCAAGGACAGGTTATGTGTTTAAAAGGCTGATAAACTTTCAAATAATTTGCATAAGGGGAAGTTTTCTATGAAATCGTTGACTTTTTCGTGCTTGACCTAAACATACAATTTTCTCAAAAAACTGCTCTGAAAGGCAAAGACTTCTCGAGGTTGCTGTGTCCGCAGAAAGTTGCCTTAAACGCCAAAAGTTGCTAAAAGGCTGCCGAGCACAATTGGTACAGGCTTCTATGTAAACATTTAAAAGAAAACATTAAACACGTAATTTTTTAAGTACAGATTTTCTGAAGTAAGAAATTTGGAAAAAAATCAAACTTTGCCATGGTATAGTTACTAAGGTTAAAGCAAAGAATCGCCAACATCACCGAGCGGCTGTCTATGAATTAAGACTTACGGCTCAATCAACAATTTCAGTGACTCAATCGGCCATCACAATTTATATATGTTTCAGTTAATTTCAAAACATTTTAATCGGTTTCTTTCAACTTGTTACTAAACAGTAAAAAATGAGCATGTTGGCGTCTACTTTTCCAGTTATCAGTGGTGAACGGTACCCTAATATTATGATAACTCGCCCAAACAGCAGCACATATATCCCTCGAATGGTTAAGTAAACCATTTAAAATTCGATTTATTTTTCAGAGAAGAAAACTTGTCAGCAGTATTTATGATTTCAATACAATTGTGCCACACAAAAAGGCAATGGAAATTTCTATGTAATACTCATTCACGTATACTTAACATTATCAATCATTGTTAAACAAAATTGAACGGGTACATGGAAATTTCCATGTAATACCCATTTGCGCGTAAAAAAAATAATTTTAAACACCTTTGGCCATTAAACAGGTCCATGGAATTTTCCATGTACATGTAATACTTACTCGCGTATACAAAACAGTATCAAACATTCTTAATCAAAACAGGTACATAGAAATTTCCATGTAATACTCATTTACGTATACAAACAGTATCAACCATACAGAACCAATTTAAACAGGTACAAGGAAATTTTCATGCAATTCTTATACGATTTCACTGTGCCGGATAGTGCCTCACCAAAATGATCTATGGAAATTTCCATGAAATATTTATCCTCGTATACAAACAGTATCAAACAGTCCTGACCAAAGCGGTACCGGTACGTGGAAATATCCATGTAATACCCTTTCACACGCAAAAAATAATAATAATTTCAAACTTTCTTGGCCCAAAATGGGTGTATGGAATTTTATAGTGACATATTTATAGTGTCCGAAATTCCTTTTCAAAACAAGTTTATGGAAATTTTCATGTAATACTCATTCGAATATTCAAAATAGTATCTGTTTCATGTTTTGCTAAACAAATTCTCCACTCGTCGTTATCTTTGGACCCTGATCACGGCTTGCATGCTGAACGGCTCAGCGTGACAGCTTCTTTCCTAAAACCAGAAACAGGCTTCTCGTCCTTATATACGGATAATAAGTTCACGTTCCTTTGAACCGTCAGTTTGAGGAAGAAACTCACTGAAACACATAAAAATAAGGGATAAACAAGTTATTACTTTTTGCAGGTATTGGCATTGTTTACAGATGGTTTGACTGCCGGCTACTGAAAGTCAGCAATTTTGTCTCACTTCTTTTAGCAATTTAGTTACTGTATTATGGCATAGAAAATAAAGGAGTCAATGTCTGTAAAATGTGCAGCTTAAGTACATTTTATTTGTATAATTGTGTCTTACCTAGAGTGTACGAGTCTCCAAACAATAATACAATCCCTCTTGGAGGCACGAAAAGCTTTATGATGTGCTGCATGAGGTCCACCTCATTCTCAGCCACAAACCAATTTGTGGCACTTTTCGATGTGTGCCAACAATAATGACACTGGCTCTTACGTTTACGTTTGTCGTCGTAAACATCGTAATCGACAAGGTCTCAGCATCAAAAGAAAATGGTTCACTTGGTTGTACGGAAATGGTGTTTGACTCATTCTCACCTCACCGTTTTTTTGCCTTGATTTTCCTCGCAGCCACTGGTAGAGGAACTATTTGCAGGTCGTTTGTCAGAACTTGACGTGGGGAACAATTCTACTTCTAGTAATTTTCTGACTTGTTTTCCAAATCTTGAAATGTCAGAAAATTCTCGGTACAACAGTTTATTGAGGTCGTCGGTGGGATTTAAGAACAACTTGAAACGTCCGGGAGAAGACTTTTTCCGAGGTTTATTTTACCTAAGAAACAATGAATGCCGTTTGAAATATCATAAAACCATTTTACCGTATCTTTTACGAATTACATTGGTGTGAAAAGTAAATTCGATTGAAAATGCGGCATCGCCGGCTCCGTCCAAACAAGTTTAGCGGAAACGGAGACTAGAAGCGGAACTTTCTTGCGGCATTTTTGAAAAGTGTTACAGATTGATTGCTATTGTGCTCGCATTGCGAAATGCTTTAAATTTGTGTGGGAAATTTCATGTAAAAGGTAGTAAAAATTGAGAGTGAATGGTCAGAGTAAGCTAAACGCCGAAAGGAGGGAAATCCATTGCCATAGACAGGCCAAGTTTACTCAGTGCGGACCTTTTTGGAAGCCAAATCAAATGCAGCTAATCTAAGACACAAGAATATTTTTTTCCTCCAAACTTATTTTTCTATTGCACGATAGGAAATGATCCTTATCTCGTACAAACTCAAAATGATCTTTCTTAGAGCAAATTCTCTTTTGACTGAAGCTTAAATTTTTCAGAATTCTCGAAACGAAACGTACCTTGAGTTTCCTTCGATCTTCACTCGCAGGCTTCATGTGAACAACAGACCCAGGATCAGTGCCATCCTGCGCTAAAATGGATGATTTATTGTAATGATGCAGTGTGCCGGCGCACCTCTCCGTTTTCTGTTTTCGCGAAGTACCACTTTCTGTCGGAATAGTGCCGCTTTTCCCTTTTTCCTTCTTTCGAGTAAGGTAGCGAGGACCCTCTACCACGTGTTGTTGCCATATCTTTTCACTAACTGAGTTTTTTGAGCCTGGCTTGTCAAATAGCTGACCTGCATGAACCCTAAAGAATGTGCGACCACCATTTTGAATTGAGATCATTTAAGCCGTATCGTTTGTTTATTGGTTAATATGCACACCCCATAAGAAATTCTTTTGTATGCCCGATGACGTAGGAGTTTTCAAATTTCCGACAGCCGCATCACGCTGTTAAGGAAACTGTTAGTTTTTTCAAACTGAAATAGGAATACACGAACGGCTATGGATATTATGGATTACTCTAGTTCGGTTGCAGAAGAGCCACTGTCACTCTCGATTCCTTCAAGTCTCGCCGAAGAACCTTTGGTAGAAACATCAGTTACTGAAGAAAGCTTTGAGAGCCGAGCTACGAGAATAGTAGAGTCAGCCGTGGAGGTATTTCAACGTCTCTTAGCAAGCACGCCTGCCAAACGGAAAAGGGAGGCCTCGATCGACTACCGAATCGTTAGACTCTTCAAGAGCTGAAACACTACTCTCGCCTGAGCACACAGCTTCCAAAGAGTAAGAAGTAGAAACTTCTAGCGCAGCAGGTTGTGAGGACGATGACAATGTGGTCCTTTCTGAAAATGAAAGCCTCAGCGGCAACAAGGCGCAAAGCGGCAACCTTGAAGGTAAATTTCTAATCAGCTCTTCCCTAACCTCAAAAACAGAACGTTTTTCTTTCTGTTTGAGGATAATAATTCTCAATTCAGAAACACTGCAGTTGATATAGGGGGAAAAGTAGAGGAATTCTTTGATGTTCTCAAAGTAACAGATCTCGTTATGAATAGCCGGAGAACTGTTTGCCAGCTTATACCGTCCGTACAATTCAATACCTATTCACGCAGCCAAGGAGCAATTAAGAGCTCCTCCAAGTGTTTCTCCTCCAGTGTTTAAAATGATGCTAAAATCGTGGACGTGGCTGAAAAAAAAAAAGGATATCAGTGTATTCCAAAAGTTAATTTTTCCGACTAATCCAAAGTGAAAAACGAGATAGGAACGAACTGACCTCAAAAACCCAACGCCGGAAACGCGCAAAAATGAGAGAACTAAAACTTCATTTTATCAAAGTTGAAGATCAGTCCTGGAGGTTTTGCCCCATTTTGAAAGAATTTGACAAGTTTCCGACTTTAGACGTAGAGGAAGACCGGGAATTCAATCGGGCTTTGGGCGGCGCATCCAAAGCAAGTAAAAAAGGCTTATTGTGAACATTGTGAGGAACACGTATTAGTGAGCTGGATTTGCACTGCAAAGTGGAGCGTCATAAATCCATAATACAGCAACTAGGATAGTGGAACAATCTTGACGCCCTAATCTATAAACTACCGTCTATTGGGAAATTAGAAGATCAATAAAAAGGCAGTTTTCATTTCGATGTATTTTGATAAATTTTTTGTAAGCAAGAATTGTAACAGAAGGGCCGAGTTTACGTAATTTTTTGTTATTTAGTCATTTATTTTAAGCCTCTGTTATGTACGGGCAAGGTGGAAGGAGTGCCTGACCTTATAATGTAAGATATTTCAAGTTCTGATTTGAAAATATCTGACAAAGACACATTGTCTGCAATTTAGAAAGTTTCATCATACTTCTTAGTTGTCATCTTAACCAAATTAAAAAAGGATAAGTTGATATTTCTAACCTAGTAAACAAAGAGAGACGTATCTGTCGTAGGAAAAGTTCGAAAAGTGAAAAAACCTGGAGGTTGCGATCGCGAGAAGTGTCATGCTGCTTCTTTGAAAGAAGGAAAGGCTCTAAAATCCAAAGCGATAATTGTGGTAATTAGATAGGAAGTATCACGAACTCCCGCAGTGACATATCGTAACGCATTCCTTAGGCCTAGTTTATACGTCGCGCTACGGTCGAATTTAATTCAGACGAATTCGTCGTTCCGTCGACGTAAATCGTGGCGTGGTTTTATGCGTCGAAATCAGTTGGATTGAATCTATTTCTCTTCCCAAATGCAGTGCCTCTGGTCAGAGGTGTCATTTTGAAATAAATTGAAATACATCAAGAAAATGCATGCATTTCATTATACGCGACTCTCGGTGCGACGTTAAAACTGAAGACGCGTTATCGATATTTTATCCGTCTTACCAAGACGGATAAAACGTCAAGGACGAATTTAATTCACCAGACGAATTTAATTCGTTTTAGACGTCGCGCTATCGTCGAATTTAATTGCTTGTGCGACCTTGAATTAAATTCGACTGTAGCGCAACGTATAAACTATTAGTGTCGTTTATTGGAGAGACTGGGTTCGAAATAGCCATTACAGAGTGGACGTAAACACCAAAACAGCCAACAGCGTAACGACTTTAAAAAAAAAAAAAACAATCAATCGATATTATTTTGTTGCTGGCTATGCCATATAGAGCAGAAGAAGTGGGGAAGAGTAAACGTTTTGGTCGTTTTTTGTAGAGAGAGGAAAAGAGGCTGCTTGGGTGATTTGTTTCCGCCGTTCGCTGTTTTGTTGTTTACGAGTTACAGTCTTTTACTTCAAGATGAAGGCACGAAGGCGATTATTTACCCTGGTTCTCTGACGATACAAGGCGCCCTCGTGATTTTGACGGATATTTGAGAAACTGGATTCAGACCGTCTGAGATTTAGGCTACTATCGACTCAAAGTTACGAAATATTCATCAATTCTGTGGGTTTCTGTATATTTAAGGCAACAAAATCTGGATGTGCTGAGAAATGCTTAGAAGCCGTGGATCTCGCAGAGATGTGCATGATACGTGGGAATCTTCTGGGCAATAACTCGCTGCAAACAAGGTAAATCGTACTTGATGGGCTATGGATGCACGCCAAACTAAATGAAAGGTACAGTACATCTTATGTTGTCCTTTAGTTGCACCAACAAGCTTCTTCTCGTATATAGTCTAAATCATAAATCAGACTAAATTAAATAAAACGAATTTGTAACCATTCCTTTTATAGCGTGATTCATGAACAAAAAATTCCTTCAAATCTAACTTTTGTCTTTATAGGTAAAACTAAATTTGGACACACTCATGAAGCTGCTGACCAGATGTTTAACAAGTAAGAATCAGAGTTTCATTTTCATTGAATTCAGTTGAGAGGAAAACTCTCTTTGAGAATAGTTACATTGCAGAACCATCTTATTAATGCTGCCGATTTCAGTCAAAGTTTCACTGCTGGGATGCTTAATTGCCAGCTTCAAAATACTAAATGTTGTTGTTAATTGTTAGTCATATTAAATTGTGTCTTACAGGCTTTCTGAATTTTTGGTAAAGAGGGACACAAGAACCTCTATAGGTACTGTTAGGAGGAATGCAATCAGTAAACTTCTACCTTAGAAAATGAGTAGTAGTAGTAGTAGTAGTAGTAGTAGTAGCAGTAGCAGTAGCAGTAGCAGTAGCAGTAGCAGTAGCAGTAGCAGTAGCAGTAGCAGTGGCAGTAGCAGTAGCAGTAGTAGTAGTAGTAGAAGTAGTAGTAGTAGTGGTAGTAGTAGTAGTAGTGGCAGCCTCAGTAGCAGCAGTAGTAGCAGCAGCAGTACTAATAGTGGTAGTAGTAGTAAAACTTTATTGAAATTGTCATTACATGAAGAGCCATCCTAAGCTAGGGAAAAATCCCTTACTAATTTGGGGACACTAAAAAAGAAAAAAGACTAGGAGCTATTTACAGAGGTATATATATTAATTAGTTAACTAAGAGAAAATCTATAGTTAACTAATTATGGATTTGTATTAAAAAATATATATAAAATTCAAGAGGAGCAGAGTAGATTTGTATAACTATTGAGACAGTCGTGTAGTTATATTTTAAGCCTTCAATTGATTGATGTTTATCCTCTCCTGACAATATGGATGGATACAATATCTTAAAATGTTTTCTCTTGTTAATTGATAGAGCTTGTGACCTCCTTTGAGAGTTGTTACACCCCATCTCCAAAGGCTGCCGAGGTTGAGCATGTTTTTGCTGTGAAGGAGGGGATGTTGCCCATTTCACTGGGGGAGTGGCAAAAAGGACAACTGGAAACCGGTAAACCCTCATCCACTGAGAACAGTGGTTAACTGTAGTGTAAGTAAGTGGAAATATCTGCTGTACAATGGAGAATAAATAGAAACAAAAAATCTCAACAATACTTTCCATTAACAATTATACTCTGTTCATGCACTGAAGATATCTGTTTTGCTCAGATGGAGTGTGATGATCTTACATTTTAATTCTTAGCATTATACAAGACCAATAATGATAATAATAATTGTAAATAACAATAATATTAGTAACAATGACAAGTACTATTAGAAAAATCACAAACTGATCTCTGTTACAGCTTGATGGTATACAGCTGTAAGTTACTTAAATTAGAAGCTTATTTATTGTTGAGGTCATTTCATTCTCTACTGTCTGGTTCATGTCCTTCAAATATTAAATTTCTGGAATAAGTGTTTTTGCTACAGTTTTTTAAGCTTGCTTTTCTTTATTTATGTCAGGCTGATGCAGAAATAAATGTTGATGTCCCCCCCAGATTATGTTATTCCAGATACAGAGAAGCTTGAGCATCAACGGCTCAGGTCAGAATTTGGAAAGTAGATTGTCAAAATATAAGATTTTCAGTTATAATCGACTCACACTTGTGAATGGAAATTTCCATAGATCTTCCAGTAGAATGGTAAAATATAAGATTTTCAGTTATAATCAATTTACACTTGTGCATGGAAATTTCCATACATCTTCCATTGACATGGCAAGATTTAAGATGTTCAGCTATGATCAATTCACACAATGTGCATGGAAATTTCCATGGATATTCCAGCAACATGGCTCAAATGAAAGAATTTTTCAGTCATGATCGATCCAAACAATGTGCATGGAAATTTCCATAGATCTTCTGTATGATAAAATGACGTATCTTAGATATTCAGTTGCAATCGACTCACACACGTGCATGAAAATTTTCATAGACCTTCTACTAACATGGTAAAATGTAAGATGTTCAGCTCTAATCGATCTAGGCATGTGCATGGAAATTTCCATAGACCTTCCATTAACATGGTAAATGTAAGATATTCAGCTATAAATAGATCTACACATGTGCATGGAAATTTACATAGACCTTCCATTAACATGGTACAATGTGAGATGTTCAGCCCTAATCCATCCAGACATGTGCATGGAAATTTCCATAGACCTTCCATTAACATGGTATAATGTAAGATATTCAGCTGTAATCGATCTAGACGTGTGCATGGAAATTTCCATAGACCTTCCACTGACATGGTAAACTGTAACATGTTCAGCTCTAATCAATCTTGACATGTGCATGGAAATTTCCATAGACCTCCCATTAACATGGTATAATGAAAGATATTCAGCTGTAATTGATCGAGACATGTGCATGAAAATTTTCATAGACCTTCCATTAAGATGGTATAATGTAAGGATGTTCAGCTCTCATCAATCTAGACATGTGCATGGAAATTTCCATAGACCTTCCATTAACACAGCAAAATTTAAGATGTACAGTTATAATTGATCCTGACATGGTGGAAATTTCCATAGACCTTCCATTAACATGGTATAATGTAAGATGTTCAGCTCTAATCGATCTAGACATGTGCATGGAAATTTCCATAAGACCTTCCATTAACATGGTATAATGAAAGATATTCAGCTGTAATCGATCGAGACATGTGCATGTAAATTTTCATAGACCTTCCATTAAGATGGTATAGTGTAAGGATGTTCAGCTCTCATCAATCTAGACATGTGCATGGAAATTTCCATAGACCTTCCATTAACACAGCAAAATTTAAGATGTACGGTTATAATTGATCCTGACATGGTGGAGATTTCCGTAGACCTTCCATTAACATGGTATAATGTAAGATGTTCAGCTCTAATCAATCTACACATGTGCATGGAAATTTCCATAGACCTTCCATTAACACAGCAAAATTTAAGATGTACGGCTATAACTGATCCTGACATGGTGGAAATTTCCATAGACCTTCCATTAAGATGGTACAATGTGAGATGTTCAGCTCTAATCGATCTAGACATGTGCATGGAAATTTCCATAGACCTTCCATTAACATGGTATAATGTAAGATATTTATCTGTAATCGATCTAGACATGTGCATGGAAATTTCCATAGACCTTCTACTAACATGGTAAAATGTAACATGTTCAGCTCTAATCGATCTTGACATGTACATGGAAATTTCCATAGATCTTCTATGGACATGGTAAAATGTAAATGTTCATTAACGTTCTAATCGATCCAGAAATGTCCATGGAAATTTCCAAAGATTTGCTTAAGTGACATGGTATAATGTAACATGATTTTTTTTTAGTCCTTTTGGATTATCATCTCTATGGTAATGTCTGCATATACATTTGTAAAAAAGATTCTCAGAAAAATCGCTGTCAGATACGCCATATCTTATTTTGTATATTTAAAACACGGATGTATAAATTTCAGTAAATAGTTCTCAAAAGAAATTCTGTCTTTGTTGTAAAAGTTGTTGTAATCAATTCAACTGTGGAGTGGCTTTTATAGACTATTAAACTCTTTTTCCTTCAATGTAGTTGAGTGTCCTGGTTAGAATGATACATTGTAGAGCACATGTTACCCAACATATACTGAAATGGCAAGGAAGCATCTCTTTCATTGTGGTTTTTACCAAATATTCTTTACTTCAGAAAATCTGCACTTAAAAAATTATGTGTTATTATAGTTATAACCAAACAGCGACAAACTGTGTATCATGTGGAAAATCATTGCCGAAAGAGAGAGAGTTAAAGGTCAATATGGTTAGGTTTTCTCCTAAAGAAATGGAGAGTTTGAAAAGTTTAATTTTAAGAAAAACAATTCGGTTATTTAATCATTCGCAGCTCAGGTGAATAATTGATAACAGTAAGAGATCCATTGCCGTGTGCGGAAAACAACAGAAAATAGACAAACAAAACATATAGATTAAAAAAAATTATACAAATAAAGCGAGATTATCAATGTACCAAGATAATAAACTGCTCCTGATTATGAAACTAGCTAGAGAGTTGCTTTAATTAAATTTGCAGGAACCTGCAGGTAATTGATTTGATGACTCCTGATCCCATGAAATTCAGTTGATCAGATGATAGATTAGTAAATTGCGTTCTTTTGGTAGTTTCGTCTACGACCTCGTCAGTTGATAACAAACAAAAGCTAAAAATTTGAAAATTTTTTTGTCATCAACTGACGAGGTCGTAGACGAAACTAGTTTTGAAGTTTTCGCAGTAGTGTGTTCAAAGTAGAAGTTAGTTGGAGTGTTTTTCACTTACATGGTTTATATGGCGTTAAGTAATACTTTCTTAGCTTCGTTCAGTATAATTTCACAACAAAATAAAAGCTATATGTTCTCAAATCGAGGGCTAATGCAAGGCATGCAGCCACTAAGCAGTGCCAAATTAGAATACGCGTAAGATTGACTACGAGTCCAGCAATCTATCTTGCACTCTATTGGGCAGCGACAGAAAAGTTGTAGAGCGTTTTTGTCCCATTTTAAAACACTTAAAATTCACATTGGTCTCAGCTCTAAGTTCCTGCAGATATGTTATTAATTTATCTATTTATATCAATGTTTTCTTATATTTATTCAGTCTATATTTCTTATGCGCATAGAAGGCGATAATGTACTTAGCGTATGGACCTTTCCGTGGAAACGGTCCAAATGACAAAATACCTACCACTAAAAAACTTAAATTTGACACATAGATTTCCCTTATATTAACCGTGCTATGAAATAGCGCGTGTTACCTGAGCACGAATGGTTAAGCCTCATTATCTGTCTTACCATTTGACTTTTTTCTTGAAATCAAAACAATTTTAAAGCTTTGCCTTAAATGATAAAACCCTATCTGAATCATACTTTGATAGAAGTCAACTCTTTAATCCATTAGGAATCATAATAAATATTGTTATCAATCATTATAAGTACATTTCTTCGGCTAACCCATAGATCAACTAAAGGTTTATGGGTATGAAGGCGAACTGAAGCACAAAACAGTAAAGAGAGCTGTTATTTAGAAAGCTATTGTATTCTACTCATCTTGCGTCACGATAGACTAATTTTCTTAACTACATCGCTGTTATCAATGTCATTCTGTGCTAAAAGATATCAACTGTTCCGTTTCTCCTGATACATTTATGATTTGAGTTGTGTAAATCACGTTAACTTTACTTATTATATTAAGTTCATTTATCCCAACGACTGTTCCAATGTTTACTTCGCGTACATCATTCCTGTATAGTTATTGTATAGTCCAAAGCTGCCATTGAACACTCCGAAAAAAGCAATGGTCGACCTCCTCCTTGGAACTAGCATTGATAAAAAAAAAAAAAAGGAAAAGGAGAAGAACTGGTTCATCTCTTTTTGGCTAATGCTACGGACTAATTATATCACTGTTTACTCGTGCAAGGTGGGTGAAGATGCCAGAATTACATTTTAAAAACTGCCTACCAGGTTTGAACAATAATCATCCTTTCATCCCCAAAATCCACTCCCTCTCCCCCCACCACCATCCATCCTTTTTCTTTTTTAATTTCGTGATAAAAAGCAAGAGAACAAAATCACCAAAAAAGAGTAAGGAAATCAATAAGAAAGTTGATATGGTGCTGTTGCCTGAATCCATTTAAAGGAACTCAATCTGTGTGATTTTTTGGGAGTAACGCTCAGTTTTGTTTTGTCAAAACAAAGATGTGGACAAATGTCAATAAATCAGCTCAACAAAACATTTAGACGAATATTTGCTTCTCATAACTTGACTGATCTACCTAATAATACTGGATATTTTGTTACTCACCAGATTGAGATGAAGTCCATCCCTGGCCGCACTCACCGTTATCAAGGCCATCAAACACTTGAGTTATTCATGGATAAATTCGCACAGTAAGTGAAAGGATGTTCATATACTGGAATACAAAGCCAATTGCAACTTCGTCGGTCGCATTTTTTGGCGTTGTTCTAATTAGCTTCTTGTATAAAATTCTCTGCTTTGACATTCTGTCGTGATTGCTTGGCTGAAAATAGTTAAGTTACAATATATGTCATTTGTCTCTGCAAGTAACCCTCTGTGCAAGTACCTCTCTCTCTCTCTCTGTAAATCCCCCTCGCTTGGATACTCTCCGGTGCTACTCGGTCCAAGTCATCGTTTATTGTTTCACAACGGAAGATAATGTTTTACTTACACGCCGTGCTGTACCAGACGTTTAGCGGCGCGCGATAGTAAACGGCGTAATGGTAGCTGTGGATAGAAAAAACGGGCATGATTTGGGTCCGTCCAGGCCCAAACCCAAACCTCCTTCGATTTTGGCCCCGCTGTTATTATCACGCCGTATTACGATCGCGTCCCGCATGTCTCACTGATCGCCTTGAACAAGCTATTACACGCCTTGTAAATAAGAAAGGCGCTAAAAAAATTTCTTACGCCTTGACTTACCCCTGTGGCATTCGCCCCAAATGCGATATCCCACGTCAATCGTGGTGAATGTGTTAGTCCCCCAATGATAGGGAAAATAATGGGATATAATAATGCATGGACAGCTGTAATGAACATATTATCTGTTTTTCAAAAGATGTAATCAAGCAAAAGCCTCATATCACAAATATCAAACAAACGTGGACATCCAGCCTTTCATATTTTTGCACTAAGAAAGAAATTCATTCGTCTGTATCTATGTTATCGTGAGGAACTATCGCAAGTTCGTGACGGTTTTTAAGGACAAATGGACTTGCATAACGATTATCACTCATCCTTATGTCGATTGGTGTTCCAACTCCCTGTTATATCGATTTCAATTCCATCTTTTCGAAGAAAAGACACTTTTTGTTGTTTCATTAAACAATTGCAAGCGCTGTTTACGTGATACATGCGCTATCTTGGATTGTTTTTTGGTGTTGTTGTTTAAAATGCAATAAATAAGCGGAGCAAAAACGATTACTGAAAAAAAAAAATAGTTAGTTTACTTTCCCTGATGGCATCCTGAGTTAAATTTGTTTGGCCAACTGGGTATCTTAAAAGAAAGAAAAAGCGGGACTATCTTACGGTAGGGTCATGCTTAGCTTATTTAACCATTTCAACTTCATGAATTAACCACTAGCTGATTCTTATAATCAACAAGCCACTCTAGAACCAAGGAAAAGGAGAAGAGATTTAAGGAAGGCCCTTCCAGCTTCCGTACTTTTGTTCATGAGGTAATTTTGTATAAAATGAGATGCTGAAGTTGACATCAAATAAAAAATAAATCTCTTTTCAGATATGCACAACGAACAGAATTATCACTAAAAAAAGAAGCCGTCAATAATTGGGAAATAGATCAGTCCAAGAGTAAAATAACAAGGATTAATGTTCAAATGATTGAGTACTAGACATTTACCTGATAAAATGCAGTACGCAAGAAAATGCCATCCCTTCGTAACACATCGACCCTAAGAGTTCCTGAAAGGACACAGACATACATTTGACTGGGATGCAAAGTGGTGTTTCGTTGCCTGTTATAAAGTGATATAAGTCTAAACCGTTACGATTCTACTCTTCGTTCATTAATTGACCTTTAGGCATCTATTGTTACTCTTCCGTCGCCCGCCTGTTACTCTTCACCTGCGTGCGCCCAGGTTTACTGAGGAGATGAGATCGACGAAAAAGTTGAGATGAAAACTGGAAGCAGGAAATGGAGTACCACCAGGAGTGACCTCAGCAATCGTTTCTATATGGATCAGTGTCGAATAGTTAATGATGTGGTTCGCAATGCCAAAGAAATTTAATTTTCCTCTCTCATCGAGAATAACTGTGGAAACCAACGGGTTCTTTTTCAAGCCATCAGCAATCTTCTGAACCTTAAGCTTAATACCCTACATCCAATATCTGATGCTGGTTTAGCTGATGAGTTCACTTCATTTTTCAAGAATAAGATTCGTCTTATTCGAGATAGATTACCGCAGTTTATTGTTGATGGAACATGTTTAGATATTTTATCTACTGTTGCCGAGACTTCAACTCAACATCATTTGTATTTTTTTGACCATAATTTATTCCAAAGTTTTGCCAGTTTTACATAGCCAAAAGCATTCTATCGACTCCAAAACCATGTGCCTTTACATCCGGGTTACTACGTTTCTTACTTGGTACTTCATACAATATCAAAGTAAATGTCCAGTTCGTTAAATACTAGAAATCTACAGTTCTGCGGCAGTAACATCTACACTGCCTCAATGTGAACTAACATCCTTTGAAAGAGCTCGAACGTAGAGCATAGCCACGGTGCTTAATGCAAGTCCTGCAAGGTTATGTCTTGTACGTTGGATACTGTTCCGGTCTCTGTTCTTATTAGAGACCTTCCTGTTCTTCTTCCATGGGCAGTAATCACTGATCTGGTAAATTTCTCTCTGGAAACTACGTCTATGCCTGTGACACAGACGGCTCTGATTATTCCACACTTAAAGAAGCCACATCTGAATGCCGACGACTTCGAAAACTTTCGTCCTGTTTCAACTACTGATTATTGGATCCCAGTTTTTGCAGTTCCCACCTGTTGTAGATGCTGAATCCGTGATCCGTCCATCTAAGTACACCAGTGAAATTGGTGTCAGATTCGATAGTGCACGGAGCTTTGGGCATCATATTATCATAATATTATTGATGTTTGAAAGTCTTGTTATTCTGATGTATGCAATATTCATCCCATTAAATAGTTTCCATCAACCACCTCTAGGAAATTTTAGTTAATGCTTTTGTTTCCTCAAGACTTGACAAATATAATTCTTCATTATCCAAATACACTCCGTAGCATACAAGTAACGCCCAAGACGAGTACTAATCTCACGCAGTGCTTGTACTCTAGAGAACCAGTTAGACAGGTTTTCTCGGATCGCGCGAGAAAATCGTGGACGGACTGGATTAAAGTCACAAAAAAAAAAAAAAGGAAATGGTGGACAATTTGAGTTATTTTTTGACGACGAAGATTCGTGATGGCTGGCGAATATTGATCCAAACTTAGATAAATCGAGCGAAGAAAGGCAGTTAGACGACAATTGAAATAATGCACCTAAATAACAATTTAGTGTGTTCGATACAAGATAAATTAATAGACGTTTTGGGTGTGTCGTATCTCTGAGTATTTTTACTCGTTATTTGTATTTTGACTCGCCTTATGGGCTAGTCAAAATATGACACAACTCGCAAAAATACATAGCGATACTACACGACGACACGTCTAATAAGACATATTTATCATATATTCTACCTCGTTGCCTTTTATATAAATTACAGCTCGTGCAGAATTGTTCAGCTCGCTTAACTTTAGTTGGCTGCAAGTGTGATCATATCAAGCTATATCACGCCATTACTCAATGAGCTTCATTGGCTGTCCATGGAACATCGTAATTGAATTACTTTTAATAACCTTTGCGGCCCTGAGTAACTTGGCTCCTTGTTATATTAGTGACCTTCTGCATATATACACTCCAAAATGCGATTAAGGTCTTCACCTAGTTTTTAACTTCAAGTTCTTCCTTCTCATCTCCATTTGAAAAACCCATATAAAGGATAATTCCTTATATAGAAAACCTTTGCATGCATTATTGTTAATCTATTAACTGTCTTGCGCCATAAGATCTCAAAAGAAGGTGTTCTGTTTACATTTTTCTCATAAAACCTTCATATACGAAGAAATTTTGTCATTTAGACTGAAGCTTTCATATATCAGATCGCTGACAATACCAATCATTTCTGCCTGTTTTACTAATCACTTTGTTCACTGAGTAAGGTCTAGCTTAGATGTGTTTCCCAAAGCACCAGCCCGGGTTGCGAGTCGCACAAGACTGATTTTTTATAACCTACAATCGGTGATTAGTGATTACTGTTATCGTTCAGTTACAAAAATGCAAGAGGGGGAGGGAGGGGGGGAGGGTCTTGACAATCTACAAATAATAGTGATATACTGCACATTAAATAGAAGTATTAAACACAAAATATCAACCAGAATGTAAATTGATCAAAGGAGCACCCTACGAAATAATATTATAACCATTTTTATCTGGAGGAGATGCTTTAGCTGGCTGTATGGTGCTCAATACATAAGGTAAAGCGTAAATAAAAATAGTAAAATCAACAACGTAGTCTGAAAACTGTAATCATGAAACTGCGAGTCACGGAAACTTTGTTTCGTTGTTGATTTTACTATTTATATTACCATTTTTTACTTTTATTCATCATTATTCTAATCTTTCTTTTTAATATTTACCCTCTGTCCTTGGTAGCTCATGTATGTCGCTGTCGCTCAGTTTTCTACCCTGGTCCTGTTCAGTTAAGGGAACAAACGCCAAGGAGTTGAGGCAGCTATTGGGTGCGCTTTGAAGGTGATCGTTATTCTGTGAGCTGATACTCACAACTAAGGTCCATCCACCACCTGACGAATGATAAGATGAAGTAAAATTAGTGCTCATGTAGCCCCCTGTCATTTATAATGTAATTGATGTCTTCAAATTACTATTTCCCGGGAAGGTTTGCTATTGGCCTCGACAAAATGTACAAGACAAATTTATCCCAGGTAACTCCTATACATTTCCAGCATAGACAATTAGGATTTGCCTTTCAACATCCAACTGCATCGGATACAAGAGTAGTGAGAGGCTATCCATCCACTAAAAACATGGTAATTTAACCTCGCTGCATTGCCCTTAATTACAACTACAGTAACACTGCTACTGAGATAGACTCAGAATCAGAACGTATAGCTTTTCAATCGCATCAGAGGAAAAATTAAAGCGTTATTATTATAATTGACTCTTTGCTTACGATTTCATCCCTTTGTACATGCCATGTATTTCCATATCACAGTACACTTGTGCGTTTCTATTTCCAATATTTATCCAGTAGTGGCCGCTTCCGCGTGGGACCACTTATTAAGAATTTCCGAGCAAGATCTGGATTCATCATCCTGTATATTTTAGATTATTGATGGTTATTGGCCAGAATGTTTCAGCTACTCAATAGTTTATTTTTTTAAAGCATGTATTTATCTGTTTTCTTTATTTCACTATGGCTAATTTAGGTGTTCTCTCGACCACGCCGTTTTATTTACTTGCAACCATCCGTGCATTACCGTTTGGACAATAACATAAATGCTTCTTACAAATTAATTACGATATCGTGAGCTACTTGGGAGAGGATATATTTACTATTTGGTCGTAGTCACAAAGCAACGAAGCCTAAAGGATGGTGAATTTTTTTCCCAAAGTGTTGACAAATGGCTGAGCCAGAGGAGGAAATCACACTTTTATTTTCTTTTGTAGAATTCGTCAAGGTCATACCTTGTTCATATAAACTGATCCTTTCTTCGGGCAAAAATCCCTTGGGTGTGTATGTTTAATTTTTTGCATCGTTCAAATCACATGACTTATCTTTTAAATGGAAGTTCAAACTCTTGCAGCAAGACTCGCTCTAACAGATCATCACACACTCACTAATACTGGAAGTTTTTCGTGTTGAAACAACGTGACCGGAAAAATGATGACTATACTCTGAATGTGTGGAGTGATGGCACTGCTTATTGGATTGGCTTAGCTGCACATGCCATATAACGATGAACAAGACTAAATAACACAGCAGCATGGTTTTCTAATTAAATGACGAAAAACAGAAATATTTGATTCAAATAAACTCAATGCTAAAGGCTTGGATTGTGATTTATCATTTTATTGCCAAAACGTGAGTGTGAATACGAAGAAGATTGTAAGGAATACTTACTGGCTGGTGCAGCCAAACTCAGCCAATCATAACCGTTGGAAACTTCTCAAAATATCACAGTTCCTCAAAGTGTACCTACCGTATGTGAGGTACTTTTTAGATCATTCATGGGGGCTTGCAAAGTTCGAGTACAAACCGCGAGTAGGACTAAACAACGGCTTGCGTTATCCAGCTAAAGAAGTCCTTTTTAACAAGATAAAAATACGGAAGTTACTGCCTTGGAAGAGAAGCTGAAACTAAAGATATTGCTCCTGACATCTCAATAAACTAAATCCAACGAGACAAAGAAAGTGGTCGGCCCAATATCTGTTATTCAAAAGTTGTCATTAAAAATAGCAATTTTATTAACCATTATATATGTATATGCATTGTATAGTGTACATACACTATTCCTTAGTGTGTGGCGGTTGAAGATCTTGTGTAAAGGATGGTTTTTCGGGAAGCATCCGTCAACAATATTTGCTTGATAAGACGTCAATAAACACACTTTGCTATGCCTGAAGAGCCGCAACAGCGGTGAAACGCGTAGCGCAAAAGCAAAGAAAAAGATAAAGAGGACTTTCGTTTTTCATTTATTCTAATATCTTTATTCGACACAGACGTTTACAGTTTCTTTACATTATATAGCTCTTTGGCATACAAAGCTTTGCTTTCATGTCCAAATTGAGCACTCTATCTAGGATGAGTCATTGCCGTTGCAATTGCGCATGCTCGCTCGTTTACTCTAGTTTGAGCACTCTGGCATGGCTTAGACGATACCACAAAGGTTGGGTCGTTTGGGGTGACCGTCTCGGTTCTCCCCCATCCTAGCACTAGCACTGCACTGATGAGGCCCAGAAGGCCGAAACAGTACTGTCTGCAGTTAGTTATATATATATGTATATTAAATATATATATATATATATATTTAATATACTTTTGTTTTCTTGCACGTGCGCTCGTGGGTATTTTTCACGTGTCATTGTCCAACATGTGAAAAATCTCGTTTTAATGAGAAATTCCCTCTTTGTCGGGTCCTTTGTTTGAATTTGAAGGAGGCGGCGTGACCGAGTGGCTAGGGTGCTGGACTTGTATTCCGGTGTCCGGGGTTCAAGTCCTCCACCCTGCCACTCAGCGGATTTGTTCTCGGATGCCCCTAGTTCAACTCCTCGGCCGCGCTCTGTAAATAGCCCACTTGTCTGCCTCCTGCCAGTGGGGATTTTTAAGCTCTTAGTCTACATTGTGGCTGAAAAGCCCCTAAGGGGGAGCCTCAATTAACGTATATTATCATTATTATTATTATTATTATTATTATTATTATCATTAATTTGTGAACAAAGAAAAGAATATACGAATCCTGTTGGTAATTAGTTTCATTTGCATACTCCAGGAAATGAAAGAATGGAAAATGTGCTTAGTTATAAGTTATCTACTGTTGACGTTACACGATGAGCTTTCTTATTACAATCCGTATCTACAATGATTCCTCTGATAAAAGAACGTTTCAGCGACAAATCATTCAAGATTTAAGTATTTACAACAACGCCGTTGAAATGAAAAAGAGTGTTTTCCAGGCGAAAGAATCTTTCTTTGAGGACGATATCACGGCGGATGACGTGGATATTGGGTATGTGGGAAAGAGTAACAACAAGCGGTTGATTAAAACGGATCAACACGTCGACGACGCTTACGCGAGCAGGTTTCATCACAAAAATAGCGAGTTGGTCATCTATATTGAACAAAAAAAAGAGAACAAACCAGGGTCAGAAACGGAAATTATTTACCGCTGAGAATGGTAGGTGGATTATTTTCATTTACCTCAACTGTTGTTATATCTTGTCCTCTTGTGTTTGCTTGTTTTAAGCTAATTTCTCCCTTTAATTAATGGCATTTAGATGATTCACAACATCAAGGAGATGACGAACACAAACCGTCAAGAGTGGAAGGTGTGCAAAGGCAATTAATGAATAAACACGGCGATAAGTATTCAAATGCGGAATACTTCCTCTGGGCAGAGACCATCGTAAGTGTAAAAGTGAATATATTGTAACAAACAATTATAGTATCATTCAAGTGTAACCTGTACAAATATATCCAAATCCCTGATCTTTATATACTGCCAAACAAAATGATACAGCTCAATAAGCTGCAAGGTACAGTAAGGGCTAGATTTAGTCATACACCAACAGATCATAGAGGTAAATCATGATATATATACCACATACTTGTGTCTATAGTTTTGTCCATCACACAGCCAATGCCAGCGGCCTCAGTAAAACCACGATACTGAGTTTCAGTAAGTCCAGTATATGTGAGCGCATGAACCATTCTGCAATGATTTTTTTCAATTGTATCACTGACCTGAGCATACTAATTTACTAGAAATAAAACATGAGAGAACAGAATGGAAAGCCATAATATACATAATCCAAGAGGATATACCTGTACCTGTAAACTTGTTATAGATATATGTAACAAACTTTCCTGTGATATTTGTCTTCGATAATGCTTACTTGAAAAGTAGCTCATTTACATATTATACTCACCTAACATTGGCGTAGTACTTTGCAGGGTGTCTCAAAACTCCAGAACTGAGCCAAGTTACTGGGTCATTGCACACACAGGGAAATTCAAGCTTACAAAAGTGCCCTTGACTTGAAAAAGTAGCTGAAGCCCATGTGTAATCTTCGCCACAAAATTCACACAATGGATTTGTCATGAAGTATTTACACAGTGCTTGCAAAGATGAATTTGTGCACACATAGCATCCATCATCCACTGTAGAATCCACATAGATCTGTCTTATTCTAGTTTGTCGTAGGTCTCGCAACAGAACTAGATGATGGCTGAACGGGTTGAGAGAGAGCAGTTCTCGGCCTGTGGAGCACATCAGTCTTGGTGATGGATGAAGAGCTACTTTCCACAGCTGATGAAGAAATCATTTCAAAATACGAGTCTTTCCATTAAATCAGCATTTTGTGTGGTACAAGACTTGCTATCTATACCAAGAGCCGATTTAGCGTTGCTTATCCTCCGTTTGATAGCTTCCAAACGACTTTCCTGGTCTTTTTTTACTTCAATTGTGAGACTGAAATGTCGGTTTCGTTCCGCTGGATCTCACCGTGCATTTGCACGCTTGTTGATTTCTGTACGTTTCTTTTTATCTGGAGGGGGAAAGCTTTCCATTTTCCGAGTCCAATCGTAGAGTAACCTCAACAAAAGGTCTCACACTAACAGAAGTTATCAAAGTCAACTTCAAAGCGAATCGACGGTTATTTCCTTCGCGTCACTGCTCGATCCGGCCTCAAATATATAGCATATTGGCGCATAAATTCACTGGAACACTGCTTACCACTGCACCGGTGAAATTAAGACTCACAATAGACAAAGATAGCCCCACGGATAGCCTGGTGGGCTCTTCGAACTCAACTGTAATAACGCAAGTTTTTTTTACACGAAACGAGGAAATATTGTACTCCAAACAAACTAATCACAGAAAAATAACTCTACTGATATTTTTCGACCGTTTCTGGGTATGTTTTATTTCTTTTCACGTGTATAATAAATACTAAGTGTTCGTTGCGATTCTCCTCATCGTCCGCAATCGTAATGTTTTTGGGTGAATTCAAAATTAGGGGGAGGAGCTAATGCCCTTTTATAGCGCACCTTCGTGTTTAAATACATGCTACGTAACGTAATGACATAAAGAAAGCGCACGCAAAACTTTACTACATTTAACATTACTGCACAAGAAACAAGAGACAAAAATGATGGGATCGTGTGGATCGCTATCCACACGATTAGTGGAAAAAAAAAGTAGTTCACTTACTTTCCCCGATGGCATCCTGAGTTGAATCTGTTTGGTCCACTGGGTGTCTTAAAAGAAAGAAAAAGCGAGACTATCTTACGGTATGGTCATGTTTAGCTTATTTAACTTTTTCATCTTCATAAATTAACCACTCGCCGATTCATTTTCTTACTCTCAACATGTTGCTCTTTCACCAAGGGAAAGGAGGAGAGATTTGAGGAAGGCGTTTTGGTTGATATTGTTTGCAGTATTCCAACTGATTTTATTCTTCTTTTGAGAAATTTTTTGTTCAATTTAGAGTTTAATGTATTGGTTTTGAATGAATTTGAACCCCTTCCAGCTTTGGCACTTTTATTCATGAGGTAATTTTGAATGAAATGACATGCTGAAGTTGACATCAAATAAAAATAAATCTCTTTTCAGATACGCATAATGAACAGAATGATAAATAAAAAAGAAGCAGTCAATAATTTGGAAAAAAATAAGTCCAACAGTAAAATATCAAGGATTAATGTTCAGATGAATTAGTATCAGAAATTTACCTGATAAAATACTGTATGCAAGAAAATTCCATCACTTCATAGCATATCGACCCTAAAGGTTCCTGAAAGGACACATACGTAGATTTGATTGTGATGTTAAGAGGTGTTTCGTTGCCTACTATTAAGAGATGAGAGTCTAAACCCTAACAATTTTGAAACAAACGCTTGATAAATACGCGTAAAAGTAACTTTGAGTTGTTTTCGGTCACCACTGATAATTTGTGTCTGTCCACCGTTACGATTCTACTCTTAGTTCATTAAGTGACCCTTAGGCATCTATTGTTTACAAGCCTGTTACTATTCACCTGCGTGCCCTCAGGTTTACTGAGGAGATGAGATCGAAGAAAAAGTTGAGAAGAAAACTGGAAGCAGAAAATGGAGTGCCACCAGGAGTGACCTCAGCAATCGTATCTATATGGATCACTATTGATTAGTTAATGATTTGGTTCGTAATGCCAAAGGAATTTATTTTTGCTCTCTTACTGAGAGTAACTGTGGAAACCAGCAATTATTTTTCAAGCCATCAACAATCTTAGCCCTAATATATGTATGTTTGTTTGCATCATTCAAATCACATAAATTGTATTTTAAACGGAAGTTTACACTTTTGCAGCGAGATTCACTCGAACAGATCATCACGCACTCGTTAATACTGGAAGTTTTTCGTGTCGAAGCAACGTGACCGGAAAGGTGATGACCATACTCTGAATATGTGGAGCGACGGCACTGCTTAATCGCTTGGCTGGGCTGTACGTGCTATATGACGATGAACATGACAAAATAACAAAGCAACACGGTTTTCTAATGAAATGACGAGATAACAAACCAAACTCAGCCAAACTCAGCCAGCCACGACTGTTGGAAAGTTCTCAAAATAATATAGTTGCTCAAAGTGTAACTACCGTATGTGAGACACTTTTTAGATCTTCCACAGGAGCTTGCGAAATTCGAGTACAGACGGCGAGCAGGACTTAACAACGGCTTGTGTAATCCAGCTATAGAGGTCCTTTGTAACAAGATAACAATACGAAGGCTACTTCTTTGAAAGAGAAGCTAAAACTAACAATGTTGCTCTTAACGTCTCAATAAACAAGAAACTAAATCCAACAAGACAAAAAACGTCTGTTTCACAGTGGACGGCCCAACATACGTCAAACAAAAGATGTCATTACTAATTAACAATGTCATCAACCACGCGAAATTGCACAACTTTGTTTATTTTCAATTCTAGCCAGTAAACATGAAAAGTAAACCCAAGACGATTGATAAAACAGAAATGAAACAAGGAAGATCAATATGAGCAATCAAATTCAGAAGTTTCTGTAATTATTTGATGAAATTCACATTGAAAGAAAAGATAATTAACTAAACGAGAGATATTCCAATTGGCAAACATTTAAAATAAATATGTTAAAGTGCACATGACTCGAAATTTCCCCCCTCATTTTTATTTCTCATTATTAAAATTTAGGTATTACTCGATCAAATTCTGGTACTAGAACCTTGATGGAAGCGCTTTAGTAGTTTTCCCGCCGGCTTAAAGTTGAGGATTTTTCCCAAAAATGTGCGACAATTCCCGCGCGGCCAAAATTCCTCTGTGACGTCATCAGTTGTGTAGATTGCGCCCGGGAACATAGCGGATAAGTGAACTCAAAGAGTCCCTGGGAAATCGTGTGTAGCTGGTGGCCCTGGGTTAGTCAGCTGCACGAATTCAAGTCAAACCCCGGGAATATCAATGCATCTTTTTCCTTCTAATAAAATTTTAAGAATGAAATGAACGAATTTCGTCCATAAACATCAGCCAGGTTTTAAGCCATCGAAGACCTCAGTGTTGTGTTCTGTGCATTTCGCGCCAGACGCCAGACAGCTTTTGTCGAAATATAAGCATTAGAGATCAGCCGAGCGTTCGAAGGCTTGAGAGGGGAGCATTCCCAACGATCGAGGGCACATTCAGGCAAGAGAATGGCCCAGAAGGGACAGATCGAGGACGGAGGAGGGTAAGTTATAATCGAATAATTTATAATTAATGGCAATCGACATGTCTACTGATCATGTTTACTTTGATGAATTCGATCGATCTTGATATTACCGCTCTTATTTAATAATCTGTACACAAATTTATAATTTTTATCAGGTGGTCAGAGAGGTCTTAAACAACACAGTTGTTCTCCTTCACCGACTGTGGAACTTGTGTAGTGATCATTACTTGTTGGAAATATTTGCTCTGATTTTATTTGCTTGACATTCAGTTAGCATTGCGATGTGAGGGTTAAAGCAATCTGCATTGCCAGCTTATATTTGATTAATTATTGCCAAGATTATTTGGTGGCAGAACTAGCAAAAAAAAAGAACGTATTATTTGTTGCAAAATTACAACTCATGAGGATACAGACACCTTTCTTGTTATTATTTTTTACTTTTTATTTAATTAGTTGCTGAACAAGATTCCATGCAGTCTTCACAAAATAAACTTGCTGAAAAAGAATCTCCAGCAAAGAAAATGACCTAAACTTGCAGAAAATGCAAAAAACCAGGACATCGACGTAACCACTGCCCCACACTAATGGATGCCTAACATGGAAAGAGCATGAATAATTGTCATCATAGCAAATTTTTGAGCACTAGGCATCTTGTTTGATATTGTTTTGAAAAGTTCACATTTAAATGTTAGGGACCCAAAATCTGCAGTTGCTAACTTTGGTAGTCTTCTTTGCATTTTTGTCCAGAGCTAAGGGGAAGGGGCACTTGACCCATGTTTAGGTATAAGGTGCCATTGGGTTGTTGAAACCCTTAAACACCCATTGTTTCTTCCTATCATCTAATAATAACCATTCTACTATTGCTCCATCTACAACTCAAGTAGACGAAGAGCTGTGCCACATCCACTTGAGGGCTAAGGAGGTGGTGAAAGCTCTTTGAAATATTGATCCTAGTAAGGCAAATGGGCCAGACAACATCCCTGGAGCCTTATTAAAAAACACAGCGTGCGAGATTGCTCCATCTTTATGTCAGCTGTTCAATGCATCTCTATCACTGGGCATATTCCCGAATTTGTGGAAACGAGCAAACATAACTCCAGTCTTTAAACAGAAACAGGACGCAACTCTCCCTGACAACTACAGACCTGTTTCCCTTCTTGCAATGTTGTCCAAGGTCCTTGAACGTTGTGTTTACAGCCATTGCCTTTTACAGCTCGAGAAGTCATTATACCATCTCCAGCACGGATTTTTCAAGGGAAAAAGTACAGTCACTCAATTTTTAGAGGTTTACAACGACATCTTGGGTAAGCTAGCTAGTGGCAACGAAGTTCATGTCGTCCACTTGGACCTTTACAAGGCCTTTGATAAAGTCTCTCATCTGCGTCTACTGTCAAGGCTTGAAGTCTATGGAATAACAGGGTCCCTTTTGAATTGGTTCAGGTCGTACTTATCTAATAGAATGCAACGTGTGGTAATTAACGGCTCATTTTCATCTTGGCTACCTGTAACATCTGGCGTTCCGCAAGGATCTATTCTGGGACTCCTGCTTTTCCTTGTCTATGCTAACGATATGCCTAACTATGTAGAGAATGACTCGACAATTGCACTTTTCGCTGACGACTCTATACTCTATCAATGTATCGACAGTTCCTTATCACATCTCAATTTGGAAGCCGATATGGATGGTATACATAATTGGAGCATTGACTTTGAAATAGAATTTAGTACCTCTAAATGCAAAGTTCTTCAAATGTCAAAGAAACGCAACCCTACTGAACACACATACTACCTAGCTGGTAATGCTCTTGAACCCGCAAGTCAAACAAAAGACTTAGGTGTAACTGTTCGTACGGATTTGTCATGGAAAACGCACATTGAACTAGTTTGCACAAAGGCCAACAAACTGCTAGGACTTGTAAAGCGTGTTTGTAGAGATATCTATGATACTGAGACAAGAAAGCTGCTGTATTGTTCATTGATTAGACCCCATTTAGAATACGTAAGTAACGTTTGGTCACCATACATGGCTAATTACATAAACCTGATAGAGAATGTTCAACGACGAGCAACAAAATTCATACTTGACTATCCATCATCAGATATTTCTTACACAGAGCGACTTGTAACGCTTAAACTTCTGCCTCTTGAATTCAGACACGAGATGCACGATATCCGTTCAATACTTCCATCAAATGTAAGTTTTCCACGTGCACAGTCCGCCTCCATGCAGCACCTAAACTCGCGAGCTGATACCAGCATAGCATCACTGCACTGGGTAAAGGAACACCTGATGAAAATTAAAACCATGGTGAGCTTATCTCGTTCTCAAGTAGAAAAAAGATAAAAGCTAATTTTCCGAGTGCTATTGAAAGGCCGGATGCAAGAGCATCCCTAAGGTTGGTTGTAAATTCACCATCATGTTTCGTTTTAGCTTTAGCGTATACAAACAGGGTGCATTAGAACAAGGTAAGACACACTTATCACGTACTGGCGGGTTCCGTTTTCTCAAATCTTCGCGATAAAGTGGCAGAAGATAAGCCATCTTCATCCTCGTCATTCCTCTTCTTGTCCGTTGCTGTCACTCTCATTGGAGTTCGCCAAAGTTCGTCTTGGTAAGCAACTATCTCGCCCATGATGCCTGTGCTGACTTCTTCAGAACTTGAGAATGATTCTACATCATCCTCAGATGATGTACAAGAGAACCCTTGATCGCTGTGATCGGTTTCCGACATATTTAGCTCGTAAACGACAAGTAGAATAACTCAAAACAACGGCTTGATCACAGGGAACAACATCACCAACACAACCGATGACGTGACTGCTCTATTACTCGTTCCCAGGCTCGACTCATCTGCACTTTAACAAAGACCAAAATAGCAACACGTTCTCGGTCAAATCGAATATTCTTTTCAAGGAGATTTTCCTTTCAGACAAGTAGAGTGAGTTTAAGGTCGCAGCGTGACAGTGGCTATGGCTGGCTATTGAAGCAACGAAGAGTTTTAAAAGTTTAGTTCTAAGAAAAACAAGTTGGTAATTTAACCATATGCATTCCCATTTCAGGTGACTGATTGATAAATGATCCATTATCTTCAACGGAAAACAACAAGAAATAGACAGAAAATAGACAGATAGACAGAAATCTAGAATCTAATTTGAAACGTATCGATTCTAAGTATTTTGCATCTTCTAATTAACTTGCACAGCAATAATAGTCAGAGCGAGAGCTACGTCAAATGAATTTTTTTTTAATAATTCAAAATTTCGGTGAAAGGGTTGAATCTGTGTGAAATAGAGAATACTATTGATAAAAGTAATATGAAAAGACTAATATAAAAATGCGAATAGCTAGCGACGAGCAAAATGAGAAAGAAAGACAAAAACCTCCAGAAAATAGACTGAAAAGAAATCAACAACAAAAAAAAAAAGAAAAAAAAAAGAAAGTAAATTACAAATTAGTCGAGAAAGGAGAGGAGTTAAGCTGTGTTACTTTTAGTTAATTTGCTCCCACGCTAAGGCCCAGAAAAAAATCTAAAAAAAAAAAAAAAAAATATATATGATTTTCATATATTTATTCTATCTCATTTATCACTTTCACGGGTTCATTACGAATCAACTTAACGGCCTGCTCTCAGTTGGCTTGTTAGCTCAATTGGTTAGAGCGCTGCACTAGTATCGCAGAGGTCAGTGGTTCGAGTCCCGTACAGGCCTGATTTTTTTCAGGTCTGAATTTCGCTATTGCTCAAATAGCGCTATCTACTGCGAGGATCGTCCATCATACGTAAAGGTGGTTTCATTCTAGCGTCAGTCTATAATTTACTGCTGTTTTGATGAAAGCAAAAATCTACATGAATTTTCCCTCAAATTATTTGTATTCGTCATATTTCCCTTGGTATGTCTCAGGTATTGAGTATTGATCACTCCTGGGATAAGTAAACAAACTATCAATCGTATCATTTCGTCATTTATCTTTTAGAACTTTACATTCCTCAACTGATTCACTTATTTATTGAATGATGCATCTATTCACCCCTATAATTAGCTACATATAGTAGATACATTGATTCATTTTCCTTTATTATATCTTTTTTGTCTGTTGGAATCATAAGTTCAAGGCTAAACGTTTTGTTCCTTCAAGAGATCAGTAAGACATCAATCATTAGAAGTTAAAATCATTTTGACCGATATTTTTTGGGTAATTTTTTTAACAGATAGTGTACTGATTAAAATCACCAATAGATTAAGGAGTCAACATTTAAATCCGAAAGTAATTATAAAAAGTGTTGATTATTATAAATAAATCTTTTTGGTTGATCCATAGACCCTTTTAAGTTCATGCGTATGAAGTGCATCTTGAGGAAAAAACAATAAGAAGAGGTAACTGTTTAGTTATTTATTTACTTTACTTCTTACAAGCTTAAGGCTTCGTTGGACCACATCTTTTCTGGACATAAACCATTACTCTGCCAATTTTAACTTCAATCGACGGTCCCGCAAAAGTTGTTTACTAGAATCGGGATTGAGTTTTTAAAGTAATGATTTGAGAAAAGGGGTTTAGTCTTTCTGAGCTCTGAGTGAGGAATAATTTATTTCTAGTATGGTCGTGTTAATTACAATGAATTTAAATGTTACATTAAAGATTCTTTGTTCTGTGAACTGTTTACTTGACGTACAGCCTTCCTCTACGGTTTATATATATCCCACGACTGTCATGGTCTGGTATCTCATGGCATGGGTAGCCATATAGTGCCCGTTCGTCAGCTGTTAGGGATGAAATGAATAACGATCAAGTAAGACCTTTGCTAAGCAACACAGCTGTCTCAAGTCTGACCTTTGATTCCTTACGTCTTCAAATGATATCAGTTAACCATTGAATACTTAAAAACAATAACTGAATGGAGCTCTCCCTACACAATCAGAATGAGCGATACATTAACATCTTCCAAAGGAAGGCAATGGCATTGCTTTATTTTACAGGGGTGCCGCGAAAAATTTACGGTCATCATATCATACAAAACAATGGAAATGGTGGAGAAGAGTTATTAGCAATGTACATAGGCTTTTTCCCATAATTTAAGTTTTTAATTAAGTGCCCTGCGATTCGCTTTGGGTGGGTAAGAATCCCATTGTATTTCATAAAATCTCTTAGCTTCCTTTCCTTCCCATCCTAGCCCTGTGCTATGTCGATCGTTTTAACGCTAAATTAAAACAAAATAAAAACAAAAACAAAAACAAAAAAATTTAAAAAATTAAGCAAATTGAGAAATGAAAAAACTCATCAAAGAGACCAAAGCCAACTCAGTCAGTACTGAAAAACCCGGACTGGTTTCTTCTTACTCAATTTAATGTCTTGTTTAGTTTTTGTTTTTGTTTTGTTTTCTTTTTTTAGAAAAGAAGTCGAAGGAGCCAAAAAAGCACCCTTAAAAGAATATACATCATCACTTGCTTTCAATTAGTTTTGGAGATTAGTACTCACCGTACTTGGACGAGAACCATTCGCTATTATTGCACTCAAGGTTATCGTGTCCATCAAAAACTAAAAGGGAAAAAAAAGATAAAATAGCAGGATAAGTGTAAATTGGCGCAAAAGAAACTTGCACATCCTTCCAGCAATTCAGAATCAAACTTAAAAGCAGTTGCTACTTCCTCTCGCGCTTGTCACGCTTTTTTGGCTTTTAGTTTGGCTGTTCTTAAAGCCCTACAAGACGCCCTTCGTCCCTGCGAATACCTGCAAGACTGAATAATAGGATACCCCAAAAGGATTCTCCGCTCTGGGCTATCGTCTGTTCCACCGGGATGAAAGATGCGGTTTTATTCGGAAATTATTATGTAAATACAAGATCGGCAAACCTCTACAAGTCTAACCGGTTTTTCCCTTTTTAAATGTTTTTAATGAATGTTCACTCACCACTGTTACATCCGAGAGAAATGCGATATCCCGCGGCAGTGCTTGTGCAGTTGTTAGTCTCCCAATGATAGGGATGGGAATGTGATATGATAATTCGTGGACAACTGAAATCCAAGAAGAAAATGTTTTTCAGATTCACCTAATCCTTCTGGGTCCTAAGCTGAGAAACAAATTCAGACTATTGAGCCATGTTATCCTGAGAAAGTCGTCAGAATCCAACACAGATTGTGGTTTCAGATTTACTTGCTACATGACTGAACGCTGACATTGATAACATCATGATCACTTTATCGCAAGTTAAGATGGGCAACATGCACTTGGTGTCAAGATCTCTTATCAATGGACCTAATGAATCAAGATTTGGCCATATCGGCTGACCAACTCTGTGTGCTGCGGGCGCCAAACTCATTCTGTTGAAGTCATCACGTTCTCTTATTTTAGTAAACAACTAAAAGCTTCGTTAAAGTGGCTTCCTCTGTACTCTAGGATTGTCCATTAGGGTTGCTGCTTGAAATACGGCAGCCAAGTTAAACGAGCACAAAATAACTAAGTAACTTACTTTCCCCGGCGGCATGCTGAGTTGAATTTGTTTGGTCCACTGGGTATCTTAAAAAGAAAAAGAAAGGAAGACTGTGTTATGGTACATGCATGACGATTTTATTAATTATTTATTAAACAGTGGAGTTTTACAAGAACTTCAAGAAAAGAAAAGAAAAGGGGAAAAAGAGAAAAGCCGAGAAAAGCCAAAGGAGAAAAGCCGTAGGAGCGCAATTGTAAAATTAAAATGATTTTTGACTGAGTTTGATATGGCCAATCAGCTAATTACACGTCATTTGCCTTCGCGCCAATCTGTCAAGTTGCTGAATGGCTTTAGCATGTTTAAGCTAATGTTGTTTTCCAAATTTTTTTCCGATTTTGGCTGCTAACAACACTGACAAGTTCGTATCACTCACTTACAATTACGTTCAGGATTTTCTAAATGCGGAAAAATACAAAAAAAGCAAAAAAAATAAGCAAAAAAAACAAAAAGTTACTTGGCTTTGGCAATGGCATTTCTCGCGGCTAAGAACGAAAACGACAACTGGAAGATTTGCAACCGCCCGATTTGGACGTGTGCCTGGGCTGATTTCTTCCGACAGTACGGAGAAAGTCGATGACTGAAAATGTTGTGAGTTGAAAGCCAAGCCCGTAGTTTGATTTCGCAACGATTCAAAACATTTTTTTTATCTTGAACCTCATTGCACAATGTAATACATGGATGCTTGTAGGTACGATATGTCTACAGTTTTTACTTGCTATCTCATTCGTTCGTTACGCTCTGTCACAAGCTATCAAGTTCAACACTCAAAGAGAAATTCCATTCCTACGCGCACCCATTATCCTTTAGCCATTATCCTGTATTATCCTTTAGCTGTTACCGTTATGTTTAAACGTAAAGTATTATATGAAGCTCCATTTGGGAGGCAAATGGAGGTCCACATAGTCACTGGATGCCGGTTATGGGTGAGCACCATGGCTGGGCTTAAAACATCCTCTGAGTGGCGCAGACCTCGAGTCCTACTCCAACCTCCTCGTGGTGCCCCCTGGATTTCCAACTAAAAGGAGAGGACGACTGCGGGTGCCTGGCGCAGTATAACCATGCCTGCTCCGGGCAGGTGGGGCTCGTCAGCCATGGAAGGTTGCTCATCAAGGAGATGGGAACTCCGATAATAAACCCACGGGCAGGTGGGGCTCAATAGCCTTGGTCGGCAACCCACCTAGGAGACGGAATCTCAGGAGTAAAACCTACGGTCCGAGGACCTCGCTGTCATCTTCCCAGCTTGTTAGGTCATGGCAGATGAACCTCGTGCTTAAAGGGTGGGGCCAGTCTGCGCACACTGTACCTCACCAAAAAATCCTTAGCGCAGGCCAAAGGACACGTCCACGTTCTGCGTCCAACCATTCCAAGCCTTGTAGCGATGGGAAAGGGGCGAAAGTGGCAGGTGGAAGACGTCTCTGGAAGCCATAGTCCCGATCCTGCATGCAATCGGCTTAGGACAGATGGTCGACTGGTTGTCGACCAGCATCCTGAGCGACCAGGCAGCCCTATTTTGGGAGAGCACTACTTGCTCCACATGGAGAGGGGTGATAGAAAAGGTTTAAAAATGGAAAAAGTGTAGCCAGGAGATGCCATGAGTTTTATAGAAATTGGTTGCCTCTGACTGTTGTTATTTTTGAAACAGACGTTTCGGCTTATGCTTAAGCCTGTATCAGTGATATAAAAAAAACCAAGATCGTCATCATACGCTATTTAAAGTTAAAAACGTGACGCGAAGCTTGCGCGCGTAACTATGTATTTGATGCTCGCGCGAGGTCTTGATAGGCTTCTGGAAGTACGATGTTATCGTTTCCCGCATTCGGATCATAAGTAGAGTGCTAGGCTTCAAGGAAAAGTCTCTCGTGGTATTTAGTTTCGAAACTAACGACCCTGACGTTTGTGAAATCCATGTTATGGTCGGAAAGGTGGACATGGCTTGCGAGTTTGGAGTTTAGGTCGAAACCTGCAACTGCCTTTTTGTGCTCCGCATTTCTGGTCTTTAATGATCTTTCTGTTTGGCCATAGTACTTAAAAATACACTGTGTGCAATTGATTTTGTACACCATGCCTGACTTCTGGCAATCAGGTTCGTCTAGCTCCTTGGGGCGTGGAAAAAGGCTGTTGATTGTTTGTTGTGGTTTGTAGGCTACTTTGACCTTTTGTTGTTTCGATATGCGACTTATTTTCACGGAAACACCCTGTACATACGGCAGCACTACAAAGCCATTGAAGTTGGTCTGGGTGGGTTGTTTAAATAACACTCTCTCACAAAACCCACAATTCCTCTATTCGCTCAGACGAAGGGCTAACGCTCGAAACGTCAGCTTTTATAATCGTAGCAGCTTTGTTGATATATTCAAATTGTTTCGTTATCCCCACCGACGCAGCCCCAAACAGTTTCTTTAGAAACTATCAGCCTTTATTAATTACTGTGGACTTGGATGTTGACGAAGGGGTGTACATCAGGTACCGTCTGGATAGTAGTCTCTTCAATCTACGGCGACTCCGTGCTCAGAAAAAGACCCAGGAGAGGCTGAGACAAGATCTTATCTTAGCGGACGACGCTGCCCTTGTTGCTTACACTGAGCGACCTCTTCAGCGCATTACATCATGCTTTGCAGATGGCCCGCAGCTGTTTGGCCTTGAGGTCAGCCTAAAAAAGACAGAGGTCCTTCACCAGCCTGCCCCTCAGGTAGAATACCGCCTTCCCCGCATCAGCATAGGTGACACAGAACTGAAATCAATCCAGCAGTTTACCTAATTGGGTTGCACCATCTCATCCGACGCTAAGATGGGCAAGGAAATGGACAACAGACTGGGGACAACAGACTGGCAAAGGCAAATAGTTCTTTCGGCAGACTATACAAACGAGTCTAGAACAACAAGGGCCTGAAAACCAAAAAAAAGATCCGCGTCTACAGGGCTGTCGTTCTCACCACCCTTCTCTACGGCTCTGAGACATGGGTAACCTACCGCAGCCACATTCGCCTCCTCAGTGCCTCCATCAGTGTTGCCCGCGCACCATCCTCAATATCCACTGGTGTGACTTCAACACCAATGTCGAAGTCCTGGAGCCGAGATTCCCAGTATTGAAGCTATGATCCTGAAGCACCAGCTCCGATGGGCTGGTCATGTTTCTCGAATGGAAGACCACCGCCTACCTAAGATTGTCATGTACGGTGAACTCTCAACCGGACATCGTGAGAGAGAGGCTCCAAAGAAGAGCTTCAAGGACAGCCTAAAGAAGTCACTCAGCACCTGCAACATCGATCACAAAGAGTGGTCTGACCAGGCTACAGACCGTGGTACCTGGTGCCACACAATCAACCAAGCCACTGCTCAATTTGAGAAGGATAGACGTGAGGTACTTAAAAACAAGCGTCAGAGGAGGAAAGCCCGCGCCGCCTCCACCTTCACTCCTGACACAACCTTTCTTTGCAGATAATGTCCGTGGATCTGCCTTTCCCGCATCGGTATGGTCAGCCACCAACGTACCTGCAGCCGATATCAACGTGGACAACCTTTTTAATCTTCGCTCGCGAAGTCAAGCCAACATTCTATGAAGCTATAATCACGCCCTTATGACGTGTTTGCATTACAATGAAATAGATTTTTGTGATGCGCATAGCCAGAGGATTGATAAAAAAAACTGATCATTCTATCATTCGATAGATTGGTAAATGAAAAGTGAATAAAATAAGAATAGATGGTTAAATAAACAAGTAAATGCTTAGGTATTAGACATTTACCTGATAAAATACTGTATGCGAGAGGGTGCCATCACTTTTCAGCACATCGACCCTAAAGGTTCCTAGTAAGACATAAAATTACATGTACATTTGACTGAAATGCAAAAAAGAATATATTTTCTACCTATTAATATTACTATCATTTTTATTATTGTAATGCATTTTTCTCGAATTTACCTTCTGTCCTAGCTAACTCATGTATGTCACTGTCGCTCAGTTTTCTACCCTGATCCTGGTCAGTAAAGGAAACACACAGCGAGTCGTTGATGCAGTTATTGCGTACGCTTTGAAGGTGATCGTTGTTCTTTGAGCTGATACCCACAACTAAGGTCCATCCACCGCCTGGCGAATAACAAAATGAAGTATGTTGTTGCTCGTGTAGCCAAATGTCCTTTATAATGTAATTGATGTCTTCAAATTAACCTTTTCGTTATCTTTGTTCGATAAGTATAAACCTCAGCTAAGAAAACTATAGCAAGTATACAGATAGGACGCATCCTCGGTGATAAATTCTCCAAGAAAATTAACAAGATTTTTCACTACTTTAAGCTTAAGAATTTTGAAGGTAGCCTCGCTGAAAATATTTCTTGTACTAAGAGAAGACAAAAAAGATCAATTGAAATACATATACATATGCGAAACAACTAAAACTTAAATATCGGATACGGGAGATTGAAAAAGAACCGAGGCTAGCCGTTCGTAATGAAAGTGATGGTTCAACCTCACTGCGTTACACTTTATTAAAACTAAAACAACACTGCCAATGAGAAAAAAGCAGCAAAATAGCATATACCCATTCCTTTGCCTCACGCTCATGAAAAAACGAACAAGATCTTTCTCTATTTCTTTACCGAGCTCAAAAATTCACCATCTTTCTTATTCTTTTTGAAATTGATTTATTGCTTTCGATTTTATCCTTTTCTACCTACCATAATTTTTCATATCACAGTAGACGTCTTCCTTTCTATTCCGAATATCTATCGAGTAGTAGCCGCTTTCCGCATCAGGCCACTTATTGAGAATTTCCGAGCAAGATTTGAATTCATCAACCTGTAGATCATATGTTATAGATAGTTATTGGCCAGAATGCTTGAGCTACTCATTTTTCATTTTTTTATGCATGCCCTTTTCTGTTTACTTTATTTCACTATTACAAATTTAGAAACTCTATGGGCCACGCCGTATTTTAACTTGCAACCATCCGAACACCACGGTTGGTCGATAACACAGATGCTTCTTATAAATAAATTACCATATTGTCGGCTATTTGGGAGAGTATATATGTACTAGTTGGTCGTCATCACGAAGCAACGAGGCCTAAACGACAGTGAATGTTTCTCCAAAGTTTGGACAAAAGGCTGAACTACAGCGAGAAATCACACTTTTCTTTTCTTTTCTTTTTATAGAATTCGTCAAGGACATACCTTGTTCATATAAACTGATCCTTCCTTCGGACCAAAATCCCTTGGGTGAGTATGTTTGTTTGCATCATTCAAATCACATGACCATACTCTGAATATGTGGAGCGACGGCACTGCTCACTGGCTTGGCCTAGCTGCACATGCCATATGACGATGAACAGGACAGAATAACACAGCAGCATGGTTTTTTAATGAAATAAAGAACTCACAAATATTTGATTGAAATAAACTCAATGCTAAAGGCTTAGATTGGGATTTATCATTTTATTGCCAAAACGCGGGTAACAATACAATGAAGATTTTAAGGAATACTCCCTGGCTGGTGCAGCCAAACTCAGCGCACCATGACCGTTGGAAACTTCTCAGAATAATATAGATCCTCAGAGTGTACCTACCGTATGTGAGGCACCTTTCAGATCCTTCACAGGAGCTTGCGAAATTCGAGTACAGACGACGAATAGGACTAAACAACGTTTTGTGTAATCCAGCTAAAGAGGTCCTAAATAACAAGATAAAAAATATGGAAGTTACTGCTTCGAAAGAGAAGCTAAAACTAAAGATATTGTTATTGGAATCTCAATAAACTAGATCCAATAAGACAGGGGGTGGTCGGCCCAACATAAGTCATACAAAAGATGTCATTAAAAATTAACAATTTTATTAACCACGCGATATCGCTCAACTTGAAATTAACGATTTTGCTCTTAACGTCTTGATAAACTAAATCCAACAAAGCAAAGAACGTCTACATCTAAACAGTGGAGCGCCCGACGTCTGTCTTACAGAGGATGTGATTAAAAATTAACAATGTCACAACTCTCTGAATTTGTGTTTTCAACCCTAGCCAGTAAACATGAAATCTAAAACCAAGAAGAAACAAAAGAAAAATTAAACACGAAAGATATATATGAGTATTTGATGAAATTCCTATTTAAAAAAAATAACAAACCGAAAAAATAGATTTACCAATTGGTATTTAAAATAAATACAAATTAATCGAATGAAGCCTTATACTCCTCTAAAAAGTAAAATTTTTCGTAAATCCGAGCTTTCGCCAAACGACGGCATCATCAGGGATAAGAAATTATTCTGGGAGCGCTATATATATAGCGCATGCTCGCTAGTGTACTCTAGTTTGAGCACTCTGGCATGACTTAGACGATACCACAAAGGTTGGATCGTTTGGGGTGACCATATTGGTTCTCCTCCATCCTAGCATTAGCACTGCACTGATGAGGCCCAGAAGGCCGAAACAGTACTGTCTGCAGTTATATATATATAAATATTATGAGAGGAATATAAATATTATGAGAATTAACACTCCCGGAATATTTTCTTATCCCTGATGATGCCGTTGATCGGCGAAAGCTCGGATTTTATGAAACATTTCACTTTTTACAGCAGTGTAAGGCTCCATTCGATTTATATATATATATATATATATATATATATATATATATATAGGAAGTCTGTGAGTCGATTTTCGCGTGGAACAGTGCTCAATACGTTGAAGCAGAGCAGAATAAATATTACGAGAGGAAAAAAGGACGTAACTACATTTCCCGACAAGCCTGTTTCGTGAATCGCTTCACTCTTCAGGGGTTTAAGAGTGAAGCGATTCACGAAACAGGCTTGTCGGGAAATGTAGTTACGTCCTTTTTTCCTCTCGTAATATTTATATATATATATATATGTGTGTGTGTGTAAAAAGAGTGTGTGATGAAGTGTGTGAAAGACGTGACTATGTGTGAAAGCTGTAGAAATAAACTGTGAATGGAACATAATAAAGGCTCTAATGATGGAACGTCTAAACAAAGGGAGTAAAAGAGAATTAACACTCCCGGAATATTTTCTTATCCCTGATGATGCCGTTGATCGGCGAAAGCTCGGATTTTATGAAACATTTCACTTTTTACAGCAGTGTAAGGCTCCATTCGATTTATGTGTATATATTTCAACAATGCTGCTGAAGGACAACATGAACACATTATTTAAAATTAACATGTTAGCAAAAATCGAAATAGCAACACGTTTTCTGTCAAATCGAATATTCTTGTCGAACAGAATTGCCGTCCAGATAAGTAGAGTCAGTTTAAGGTAGCAGCGGGACAGTGGCTATGGATTGCTATTGAAGCAACGAAGAGTTTAAAAAGTTTAATTCTAAGAAAAACAAGTTGGTAGTTTAACCATTCCAAAATTAAGGTGACTAAGACTTCAGAAAATAGACAGAAGATAAACAGATAGACAGAAAATAGAGAAACAACCCAAATCTTCTAAAAGTATGTCGGTTACTGTTTCGGTGTGCTTGTTTTTATTTTCATTTAATATTTTTAAGGAAATCTGAGCTGGTTAGCGCTATTAGAGTCACTCCCTATATTGTGATGATAGGGAATGCTTTATTGAATAATGTACAGTTTTCGAGAGTTTTCTTCTCATCCTTAATTATTTATCTAGTTAATTAAATTTTATCTTATCTTATGTTACTCTCCCAGTTTGAAAAACATGTTTATCCTAAGGTTTTCAGATGGAGTTTAAGGTGAAAGTCTCTATTAAATGCTATCATATCATCTTATAATAGACAAAATTAAACATATTCAAAGGAATAGGCACGAATTTTTGGAAAACAAGAAGCCCAAAAATGTTTTCAACTAAACACACAGTGCTTTTTTAATTTTTTCCCAAAACAATGAACTGCTTTTGTTATTGAAACTAGCGAGGAAGTGGCGTTGATTAAATTTGCAGAAACTTGCAGGTGATTTGACGGTGCTGATGCTATGTTGGTGGGGTGATGTATTAGTATATTGTAAGTATATTGGGCTCACGGACCACTTTTTGATATGTTGAATTTATCGATAAGGATTTAAAGCCGGTTTCAACAAGGGAGTAAAACATGTTGGCACTTTGATGACGACTTTTTTTTATTTTTTTTATTAGTATTTTACAACTTTTTATTTTAATATTACATCGGAATTTTTTTGGAATTGATCCAGTATTTATCAGCCAGGTGTAGACATGTTTATTTCAAATTGCCATGCTTAAAACATTCCTTGAAACTTTGTACAAAAGATGAGTGAGCTCAGACTAGGGTTTATAATATGTCAAATAAAACAGCGAAGCAGTTCATTTTTTATTCCAAGAGAATGGCTTCTCCTCAAGAGTAGCCATTGTAACTTTTTTTGAGTTCGCTAATGCAACTACACAATGTTTGGGAATACTCTTTAAAGTAATAAATAATTAAAAACTTAAGTCAAACTCGTATTCAACAATAAAACCATCCCTTTATTTGGCTAACGAAGCCGAATCTGTACATCATAATCACACTGTCAAGAGCTCTTAGAATGTCATTATTTTACGCGAAAATTGAATATTACCTTAAGTAGCTGAAGCTCCCAGGATTTGCCTCCGTAACATTTATTATTATTATGTCCTTAACTTGAAATCTGAACAGGTTTTGCGCTAACCTCGCTTTCACGGTTATTGCTTTGTATCGGAGTTGTTTTCTAGGCTGGTTTACTAGATCGTTTAGCTCAGTTTTTGAGGAGTAGGGTTGAGGGAAAAGCAAAAGATCTAAAACTTGGATGGTCAAAGACTGCACGTGGCTACTGGTATAGCGCATTTGTAGCATTGGAAAGAACTAGAGGTTGTATGATGACGCTATAAGGTAGTGTTCTAGAATATTTGTTTCGTTTGCAAAACAGAGCACCGCTGCATCCTACACATTTTACTGCAATTCCATTTTTGAGACATTTGTATTAGGATATTCCGTCATTCTGCGTCTTGATATGTATTCTTCTGAACTAAACATTTTTCAGAACTAGATTCCTCATCATGATATTTTTCGCTTTATTATTTCTGTCCAAGCAATCATTTTAGTTTTTGTTTTCAGGTTTATTGGTCAGGGTTCAAACTATACAAACTCAAATAGTCATGGGATATCACGTTGTTAATGACACTGCAAATTTTTAGTGACTTCTTTTGTATGACAACTCTTAGGCCGTCCAACATTTAGATAGAGAGGCTCTTTGCCTTGTCAGATTAAGCTAATTGAGAACTGAATTGAGAACAAAACTGTTTCCAACCTTCTTTCGTTTTGTTTTGTTGTTGCAAAGGCCTTCATCGCTTGATTACTTAAACCGTTGTTGAGTCCCCCTAGCAGCCTGTACTCGAATCTGGCAAAGCTCAGTAGCGGATCTAAAAAGGGCCAAAGACCAAAGGTAGGTACATTGTAAAAGGGCCTAGCCAAAGGTAGGTACACTGTAAAAGGGCCTAGCGAAAGGTAGGTACACTGTAAAAGGGCCTAGCCAAAGGTAGGTACACTGTAAGGAATTTTATTATTTGAATAGTTTTCAACGGTCATAGGTCACTGAGTTTCGTTAAGCCAACCAGAGAACATTCCTAAAATCTTTACGTGTTCATACTTGCGTATTGGCGATAAAATAATACTTACAGGTTGTATAAGAAATTTTCACACATTGATTTATCTATGGATGACTGTCTATTAACAGTTACATAGTTTTTATCTTAAAATGACAAGTTAGAGGCAAGTTTGCAAAAGAGCTTTTGTACTGGACCAGTCTAAAATTCTTAGACTTATTGATGATAACGAACTCGAGAGGTTAAATTTAAGTGTCAAAATGCTATCAAATTTCTGGGGCGATACAAACCTGCCAGAAGGTCAATCCTAACTTAAAGTCTTTCTTAGTCAGAGCTTGCAGACTATGGAATAAATTATCTTTAGAATTAAGACGTAAAGATTTCTCTTCCTGCATTTAAGAAGAGAGGCACAGATATCAAGTAACGACTAAACTGAGATATCAACTTTACTAGTGATCGAACTTAAAGGGAGAGACAAGACGGTTACTTTCTGATATCATCTGATACCGTAGCAACTGATAAAGCATTATCTTTTATAACTTTTATATTTTTTTACTTTATGGTACAAGAGCTTGGCCTTCAGACGGCTTACTCTGGTGACGGTGCGGTGTACAAGTATATCAGAAAGATAATGGCCCTACCATTCCTTCCGTTTGGAGAGATCCTGCCAATGTTCGTCTGCATCGAGCCCCAGGCCAAAACAGAACAGCTGAGGAGTCTTTTTGACTACGTCAAGCGACAGTGGATCGAAAACCAGGTGTTTACTCAAAGAAACTGGTGCCTCTACAAACAGCCGATCCGGACAAATAATGATCTTGAAGGTTGGCGTAACGCACTCACTCGCCGAGCGGGGGAACAATGCGGCTTGCCGATGTATTGATTAATCGAGTTGCTTGATAGGGAGGCAAAACTTACAGCCATGACAATCAGGCTTGTATCAGGCAATAAACTTAAAAGAATCGAACGTAGTGTCACTAGGAATATCCAGGCTAAGCTATTTGCAAGCTGGAAAAAGTACGAGAACAACGAAAAGACTGCCGCCCAACTACTCAAAACTTGTTCTCGGGCTAACGGACCAGCTCGTGCGAACTTAAACTTCGCTGTAAATATGAAAAATTGGTTTCAGATAAGTATTTCATAGGTTTTTTGTGCTTGTAAATATTTGATACTTTATATTGTAATAAAATTGCTGTTGTTATTTAGTTGAAGTTCCATTTTATTTATTACTCGATGATAAGGCTGGAAAAATTGAAGATATATAGAATGTTAATTTACATCGTAATACATTAATGAATTGGTGCGGTAGTTGCAATAACTGTGAAAACGTGCAAATTTATCTGAAGTCAGTCAAGCGAAACTGGCAGTGACTCAAGGATCACGATTGCATTTTAAACATCAATAAGCAACTTTTTTTTTTCGCTAGTCTTGGATATCTGACGTTGGCAAATTGACCAGTAGGACGTTGGCGAATCGACATAGGACGTTGGCGAATCAACCTAACACGTTGGCGAACAAGACGTTGGCGAAACAACTCGTTGGCGAAAAGACCGCAAATCGTAGCCCTACGGTAGAGGGTAATCGAACGAGTAAAATATTCATATTTGAGAATAGCTAGTGTTTAAATGGACCATATTTTGTTCCCCGTACTATTCCTGATAACGCGTTCAAATCCTCAACGGTTGCTCGGGTAATTAACTTCACGTCACACAGCGCGTGACGCGTTCATGAAATAATCCCTCGCTTTTGCTCAAGACGTGAGCTTAGGGCGGCTGTGGTATGACATTGACAAATTGTATGGAGGGAACATAATGATAATCTTTAATACATCTCGAACACTGGAGTAAGTTTTGAAATCGAATGATATATATTATTGATGTTTGCAAGTATTGTTATTCTAATGTATGTAATGTTCATCGCATTAAAACATATTTACCGACTCTACGAAAATTTTAGTGAATGCCTTTGTTGCCTCAAGACTTGACAAATATAATTCGTTATTATCCAACTACACTCCGTTGAATACAAATAACGCCCAAGACGAGTACTAATCTCACGCGGTGCTTGTACTCCAGAGAACCAGTTAGACAGGTTTTCTCGCATCGCGCAGGCGACGAACTGGATTAAAGTTACAAAAAAAAAATGGAGAACAATTTGAGTTAGTTTTTGACCACGAAGATTCGGAATGGCTGGCGAATATTGATCCAAGCTTAGATAAATCGAGCGAAGAAAGGCAGTTAGACGACAATTGAAATAATGCACCTAAATAACAATTTGGTGTGTGGATAATAGGTAAATTAATAGACGGTTTGGGTGTGTCGTATTGCTGAGTATCTTTACTCGTTATTTGTATTTTGACTCGCCTTATGGGCTCGTCAAAATATGACACAACTCGCAAAAATACACAGCGATACCACACAACAAAATAATAAGACATATTTATTATACAGTCTACCTCGCTGCCTTTTATATAAATTACAGCTCTTGCAGAATTGTGCCGCTCGCTTAATTTTAGTTGGCTGAAAGTGTGATCATATCAAGTTATATCACGCCATTACTCAGTGAGCTTCATTGGCTGTCCATGGAACATCCTATTACTTTTAAATTACTTTTAATAACTTTTGCGTCTCTGAGTAACTTGGCTCCTTGTTAAATTGGGGACCTTCTGCATATATACACTCCAAAATGCGATGAAGGTCTTCACCTAGTTTTTAACTTCAAGTTCCTCCTTCTCATCTCCATTGGAAAAACCCATGTAAAGGATAATTCCTTATATAGAAAACCTTTGCATGCATTATTGTTAATCTATTAACTGTTTTGCGCAATAAGATCTCAAAAGAAGATGTTCTGTTTACATTTTTCTCATAAAACCTCTAAATACGAAGAAATTTTGTCATTTAGAGCAAGCTTTCATATATCAGACTGCTGACAATACCAATCATTTCTGCCTGTTTTATTAATCACTTTGTTCACTGAGTAAGGTCTAGCTTAGATGCGTTTCCCAAAGCGCCAGCCCGGGTTGCGAATCGCACAAGACTGATTTCTTACAACCTACAATCGGTGATTGGTGATTACTGTTATCGTTCAGTTACAAAAATGCAACATCAAATGGGGGGAGGGTCTTGACAATCTACAAATAATAGTGATATACTGCACATTTAATAGAAGTACTAAACACAAAATGTTAATCAGAATGTAAATTGATCAAAGGCACACTCTACGAAATACTTTCACTACCATTTTTATTTTTATTATCATTATTGTAATATTTCTTTCTAAGATTTACCCTCTGTCCTTGCTAGCTCATGTATGTCGCTGCCACACAGTTTTCTACCCTGGTCCTGGTCAGTAAAGGGAACACACAGCGAAGAGTTGAGGCAGTTATTGGATGCGCTTTGAAGGTGATCGTTATTCTGTGAGCTGATACTCAGAACTAAGGTCCATCCACCACCTGACTAATGATAAGATGAAGCGAAATTATAACATAGCGCGCGCGCTAGTCTTATCTAGTTCCTATTGCGTCAACATGAACAAAATCTTTATGTACGCACGGCCGTGCTCAATAAAACGGCGTGTGCAGTTTCAAAATAGCCGCAAAATTTCCGTCGTGTAAGTTCCTTAAGTTCAAGTTTCGGAAAGCGATATCAGTAAATGGAAGACCAACAAAACGTTCGTTGGCTTTCGATCTTTCCGCAAGTGGTCAAGCTAATAAGCACAACGAAAACAAAACATAACAGGCCCGTTTCTCGAATTGATCGGAACAGGAGCCGGAGAAAATTTTAGCTGAAAGACATTCAGCAAGAACAAAGAAGACTACAAATTGGTCTGCTGCGACTTTTAAAGGTAAACATCTCCGTTGATGACGTTTTTTTGGTTACATTTGTTAACTCTACCGAAAACCATTTAATTACAATATCAACAAGACAATCCGAGACGCCAACATTTTCGGAGAACTTTCATTTCAAGAAACATTACAAAAACGTCATTCAGCGCCCAAATTGTTTTCTTATGTTATAAAAGAATTGTTTCATGCTTTTACCTGTGCGTATATCGAGTTATGGATGCACTTGGGAAGTTTGGAGAGCACTCAAGAAGCTAGAGTTGCTCAAGGCGCAGCCTCGAGCAACTCTTACCCTTCTCTCGTGCTCTCCAAACTCCCCGCGTGCATCCATACTCGATATAAGCACACTAAGCATGAAGCAATTCTTAATTAGTGCTCATGTAGCCCCGTGTCATTGATGATGTAATTGATGTCTTCAAAGTCATTATGGGTTTTTCCGTTTCGCTTATTCTTGGGTGTGGTTCGAAGGTTCATTTTATATACAAATTTGTCTTGGACTGTGTTCAATACAACTCCTAACACCTTTTCCGTTGTAGAGGATTTGTCGTTGGGTAAAGTCTTGAGTAGATCAGTTCTATCATGCGTGAAATCCACTCTTTCATTTTGAAGTTCCCTCCGTCAAGGAAAGCTAGAGAGAGCAAATTTTTTCGCCTTTTCTTTGTTGGGAACACTCTCTATGATGTCATCCATGTACGTGTTTTCTTTAATAACCTGAGCCGCTTTGGGATATTCGTGTGCTCCCATCTCTGCTGTTTTTCTCAATGCAACAGTAGCGATCGTTTCTGAGGGCTTGTCCCCAAATGAGACTCTTTGTATTACATACGGGTCTAGCGGTCTTCCAGTATCCGTATCTCTCCAGAGAAATCTATGTGTATGTTGCTCCATAGTTTTGATCTTGACTGTATGATACATTTTCTTAATATCACATATCATTGCAATGTTGTTTTCTCTGAATGTTATGAGTACACCCAGGAGATCATTAAGTAGGTGTGGTCCTTTAGCCTAGTGCGCTACTATTAAACACGATCCTTTCTGGAGTTGATGAGGAATCTGGCTTCAAAACCTCATGATGAGAAATGTAGTGAACTAGTCTTTTGTAGTTTTCCAGTTGTGTTTGAGAGAGCATTCGTGCGACTTCTCGTTCGATCATATCTTCGATTTGTTTCTGAGAAACTTTGGCGTGTTTTTCTAATCTTTTTGCAGTTGATATGAGCATTCCCATAGCAGCCGTTTTATTACCAGGTAATGCGGAGGGATCTCGAATCCATGGGTATTCAGCAATCCATCTCCTTTCGTCCTTATTGTACTCCAGTTTCCTTTCGATTAGATGTAATTCTTTTTCTTCCTTTATTGTGAAGTTTTGGGTTCCTAATGAACATTTTCCACACTTACATCTACCGCAACGGGGTGTACGGCCGATCCCAAGGTTTTCCATGTTATAGAAATCTTCAACTCGGAGAATTGCTGTGTTGAAATTTATGTGATCAAGCATATGGTTTCTTGTCGTTTCCTTGATAAAGGGATGCGTTCCACCAATACATCTTCTGAAGCGATTTCTTAATAGTACGATGTGTCCTGAATTTTTTCCATTTTGCGGATGGTACGCTGCGTACTCGTAACCGATCAAAACGTCGATTGTTCCTAATGTTATTGATATATATTCTTTAGAGATATTTTTAAACAGTTTGACGATTCCGTTTACGCTCACGCTCTGTATGTCTGAGGTAATTTTATCGAATCCGTCTACGTCAAATTGAAGTTCTCGACCTTATTTGTCTATTAGTGAGAGTTTGTATCTAGTGAAAGCGAGTTTCCCATTGTCTCCTCCTACTTTGATAACGAAAAGCTCAACTTTCGTCTCTTTCAGTCGCTCGGCCTTTGCTCTATCATTTGTAATGAAACAGAGTGAAGCTCCCCTCTCCCATAGGACATTGACCCAATCGCCCATCGTGGGTATTCGCTGTATTTGCAGTAGAGAAGAGTCTGCGATGTTATTGTCACATACACTTGCGGATCCGGAGATTCCTTGTAGAGAGGTTTTACTTTTTTCATTTTGTGGTGTAGGGTCTGATGATGCCACTTAGTGCATCCGTTCCCACCATGTAGAGTTACAATAGAACAGCAATTGTCTTTCAGCGAACGTGTCAAAACATTAGCGGTAAATGTAGCCAAACAAATTGGAGTTCTCCTAAATATGAAAAACCTAATTTCAGAAAAGGCTAAGCTACACTTATTTAAAACTAATATCCAACCACATTGACCTATTGCTCCATAGTTTGGCATTTTATCAGATCTTCGGACAAACGAAAACTGGCTTGAAAGGTTACAAGAGAAGGGGCTAAGGGCAGTCTTCAAAGATAAATGCAGTTCCTATGAAGACCCTCTAAACAAAGCTAAGCTTCCGAATTCAAATAATCAGAGACCTCAGAACTTAGCTACTCTCGTGTTTAAAGTTAAGCATGGCATCTGCGCCACATATATATCAGGTCTTTTCAAACGACAAACCACCCAATATAGCCTTAGGGACTCAGAATTCTTCATACCACACTTCAATACTGTGAAGTACGGAAATCATTCTATTAAGTATCTTGGGCCGACACTATGGCACCGCCTTCCTCGGGGCACAAGAGATGCAAGAACTCGGAGTCATTTTAAGAAATTAGTAATTTCTTAAAGAGTAAGACCTCTCGAACTTAATTATCAACGAATGTGGATCTTACGGTTTTCTCTGATGCCCGTAGAGACAAGGAATATTTTTTAATAGAATAGTATCGGTATAGTTTTATGTCTTTCTTAATTGTATAGTATTGGTATTTTAGCATAAGTATCTTAGAATTTCATTTTATTTAATATCTATTTAATGGTATGACTTTTGCTTTGCTACTGTGTCTCCAATTAGCTGGTGTGCTAAAGCATTTAGACACAAAAATAGTTATATTATTATTGTTATTATTATTATTAGTATTATTATTATTATTGTTATTATTATTATTATTATTATTATTATTATTATTATTATTATTCAAAGGAACAGATAGAAGAAGTCCTAAAAGTATTTTCAACTAAATACATCTTGCCTATGGGCTTTGAATTTTTTTAAATCATTCCGAAGCAATGAACTGCGTTTGTTATTGAAACTAGCGAGGACGTGACGTTGATTTAATTTGCAGAAACTTGCAGGTATTCTGTCAGCCGGGTAATGGATTAGTAGAATGCAGGTCTATTAGGCTCATGCACCACTTTTCGTTATTTCCAATTTATTGATAAAAGACTTGAAGCAGGTATAAGCAAGGAAGTTTAAAAATATTGCGCTTTGACGATGAGGTTTTTTCTTTTCAAACTAGCATTTAACACCTTTCGTTTTAATACCACATCGGATTATTCTGGGAACAGATCCAATTTTCATAAATTTGGTGTCTAACACTATATTTCACAAAATCTCTCTCTAAAATTGCCATACTTAAAACATTCCTTGTTAAAAAGATCAGTGAGCCCACACGAGGATTTATGATTTGTCAAATAAAATAACGAAGAAGTTCATTTTTTTATTCCTAGTACCCTCAAGAGTAGCCATTATAAATTTTATCTGAGTTCGTTAATGCAAGCACACAGTGCTCGGGAAAACTCTTTAAAGTTAAAATTCAGAAAGTAAGACGATATTGTATTCAACAATAAAACCATCTTTTTATTTGACGAACGAAGCCGAATTTGTCAATCATGATCACACAGTCAAAAGCTCTTAAAATTTCATTATTCTAAGCGAAAATTAGTAGCTCCACTTATTAACGAAAGCGAATAGTGTGGACAGAGCTATTGTTTAACTAACCTAAAACTTTGATTAGTACATCACTGTAATGTTTTGAGTCAGTGGTTGTTTGTTAAATGATCCGGGCATTTGCTTTTGGATAGATTTTCATTAGAAGATCACGTGTGTAAACCAAGTCTTGTGTTTTATTAAGATTAAAGCTGTTTTGTTGGATAGCATAGCCTGTTTTTCTGCCGTGGACATTATAACGAGGAACACACTAAGGTGCCGCAAGGTCATTTTCTAATTTTACATGTGAGCCAAATACAGGCGGCAAAAATGAGACAACAAAAGCATCGTCTCTCAAGTCTGCAAAACTGTTGGAGGATCGCGATGTTACATAATATCACTGAATTTAGAATTAATTATCAAGATGCCTCGAGATATATTGAGAGATTATCGCCATTCTTTCTTCTGCGTTTTTCGCCCCATCCTTACAAGTTTTTTAAAATAGTTACTCATCAAGCCGCAGAAATTTATTTTACGAACGTACGAGCGACTGCACAAGGTGATACTTTTAGCATGTGTGGCCAACTGCAGTGCTGGAATAAATATAGCCGATACGCAAGTAAAAAAATTGTCAGAGCTAAAGCTATTTCAAACGGAAGAAATAATTTTTAATAATTCAAAATTTTGTTGAAAGGGTTAAATTGGGGTGAAAATAGAGACTTTAAAAATAATATGAAAAGGCTACTGTAAAAATGCGAGTATCTAGCGACGAGCAACGTGATAACGAAAGACAAACAGCTCCAGAAAAAGACTGAAAAGAAGTTACCAAAATATAGAAGTGGATTACAAATGAGTCGAGAAAGGAGAGGAGTTGAACTGAGTTTACCTTTAGTCAATTTGCTTACAAGGTAACGCCAGGAGAAAAATCTAAAAAAATATTATTCAAACGTGGTTTGACTCTAGCGTCAGTTTATAATCCATTGCTGTTTTGATGAAGAAAAAAAAAATACATGAAGTTTCTATAAAAGTATTTTTATTCGTCATATTTCCCTAGGTATGTCTCAGGTATTGAGTATTGATCACTCCAAGGATAAGTAAACAATCTATCAATCGTATCATTTCTTCATTTATTTCTTCAACTTTACATTCCTTTATTGATTTCCCTTTTTTTTTTAATTATGTATCTATTCACCCCTATAATTAGCAACATGTAGTTGTTTCATTTATTCATTTTCCTTTCTAATCTCTAAGTGAGAAATAATTTTTCTTAGCATGGTTTGCGATCTAACGTTGTGTCAATCACAATGAGATTAAATTTTACATTACGATTCTTCGTTGTATGTACTGTTTATTTGACGTACAGCATTCCTTCACGGTTTTCTGTAAATTCCACGACTGTGATGGTTCAGTATTTGAGGGCATGGGTAGCCATATAGTGCCCGTTTGTTGTCTGTCAGGGATGAAATGAATAGCGATCAAGTAAGACCTTTGCTAAACAACACAGCTGTCTCAAGTTTGACGTTCGTTTCTTTACATCGTCAAATTATATCATTTAACCATTGAACACTTAAAAACAATAAAGGAGCTCGTACTACAAACTTAGATTGAGTGATACATTAACATTTTCCAAAGAAAGGCGGTGGCGTTGCTTTATTTTACAGGGGTGCCGCAAAAAAGTTTACGGTCTTCATGTCATAAAGAAGAAGGGAAATAAAGACAATTTATGAGCAATTTACAGAGGCCTTTCGCAATGTTTTAAGTAACACTTTAACTAAGTTTACTGCGGTTCACTTTGGGTGGGTATGAATCTATTGTTATTCGAAAAAAACTTCTTGCTTCCGTCCCCTCCCAACCTAGCCCTGTGTTATGTCGATCAATTTAACGCTTAATCAAAACAAAATAAAAAGTGAAAGCAAAACCAGAAACGAAACAAAAACAAGAATAAAATAACCAAACAAAAAACTGATTAAAGAAGACCAAAGCTAACACAGCCAGTGCAAAGAAACCCGATCTGGTTTCTTCTTTCTCGGTTTGAGACTTTGTTTTGTTATTCAACAAAAAATAGCTTTGGGAGCCAATAAAGCAGCCTGAAATAATCATATTATCATACTTGCTTCTCATCGATCACTTGACTGATTTGTTTACATAGGTCTGGAGAATAATACTCACATTGACCGTACTGGGACGACGCCCAAGCAACGTTTTTGCACTCACGGTCATCGTGTTCATCAAAGACTAAAGCGAATAAAAGACAACATTGCAGAATAAATGAAAGACTAGTTATCTGCTGAAAAATAGGCTGGCTCATCACGGCATTTTCAGAAAATATGATTCTTTTTTTGAAGCCACCAAGCCAAATAAGGCAATTCTGAAGTAAACTTTAAAACTTTACACTTTATTTAGGGTACATAATTACGGTAAAAAGAGACTGTACTCTCTCTTATGACCCTTATTAAATTATATTCAAGTAACTAAAATACTAATTTTCTAAGATACTTAAATACTAAAAGATATTAAGATACGTCACTTTTACAATGCTAAGATAATAGATAACTTAAATACTTGAATACTAAAATCTTCAGATACTGAACTATTTAGGTGCGAAAATAAAAATTAAAGAGAACTTAAATACCATAATACTAAATTATTAAATATCAAGTTAACTAAAAAAAACTCTGTCAATTTTGAAGCTGTCAGGCGTAAATTTGTACATTATTAAATCAAGGTATCGTCTTTTGAAATTTTTTGCACTTGAAAAGCAGACAAAGTTTTTATCGTTGGTAACATAATTCCACAGTTCAACAGCATTATAAAAGAACATGCGCCCCATGCTATTGGTATGTGGAATAGGAAGGCGATAAGGCAACCGGGACCTTGTATCATACGACTTGTTGTATTTCAATGATGACAGTTTCTGGGTTAGGTACTCCGGTACACGTCCATCCAGGATTTTTTTTAAACAGACATAGCCGCCTTTCTCTACAGATATGACTGATGGGTAGCAATCCAAGTTCAAGAAATAGCGGCAGAGTTCTAGCTTGAAAAGGAGCATCAAGAATAATACGCGCACATCGTTTTTGAACTTTTAAAATATCACCAAATAATCCTGCATTATAACTTCCCCAGACAGACACACAATACTCAAGAATAGGTTTAATACTAGCATTAAATAGAATTATACGTTACTTGACTGGAAAGAATTTTTTAATGCGAGCCAGAACAGCAACCCGCTTTAAAAGTTTTTTTCTGAGATTAGCTGCATGAGGTGACCAAGAGAGGAAGAGGTCGATATCCAGGCCCAAAAGACGTTCCTCGTGAGTTTGCTCCAGTTGCCGACCATCCAGTCACAAAGAAGGTGCACATTTTTCACAGCGGACAGCTTCTGTCGAGTACCAATAATCGCGTATTTTGTCTTTTCCGGGTGAACTATCACTGATACCATGATCTTTAGTCCATGTCGCCTTATTAGAGAGATCCTGTTGAAGTTGTACCTGAACATCGGTCAGAGTTGTGGCACCTGCGTAAAAAGCAGCATCATCGGCAAATAAGCCATTCCTATTCTTCCATGATTAAGGGAGGTCGTTAACAAAAAAAGGAAGGGGACAGTAATTAATTGAGTAATTTTAATGCGGACATACCGCCACTTGACAGTAATCTACTACCAGCTTTCCTCCCTGCTGAGGCAGAAGCCCCATTTGTGCAACCCCACGAAGTCTGCAATAAGTTAATCGCCATAAAAGCCTCCAAGGCCCATGGTCCAGACAACGTATCCTGTCGCATTGTTAAAGAGTTTGCTTACGAACTAGCTGAATCTATCACCACAATCGTTAACACATCACTCCGATCTGGCATTGTACCAGCAGCCTGGAAAGAATCTAATATAATACCCATCCCAGAAGTACAACCACCTATGGATGAGGGCGACACCAGACCTATTTCGTTGACTCCCTGTCTGTCCAACGTCCTTGAGGACTTCGTAGTTACATGGTTAATTGAAGATGTCAAGGATAAAATCGACCCAAATCAGTTTGGGTGCCTGAAGGGAACCTCAACAACGTATTGTTTACTGGACATGATTCACACCTGGCTTACGTACCTCGACTCACCCGGGCGACACCTCCGCCTTTGCTTTCTTGACTTCTCTAAGGCTTTCGATCGTATCGGGTACAACGTACTGATATAGAAGCTTCTGGGCTTAGGAGTTCGCATATTTTTAATACCGTGGATAATAAGCTTCCTGAATAACCGTCGACAACGCGTTAAGTTACCTGGCTCCATCTCTGACTGGCTTCCAACAACAGCCGGCGTCCCCCAGGGAACAAAACTCGGTCCAATACTGTTCCTGGTGATGATAAATAACTTGAACATCTCTGATCCTGAATCCTGCACTTGGAAGTTTGTAGATGATGTATCGTTGTCTGAAGGGCTCGTAAGGAACAGCACCTCAACCATCCAAACAAGTCTCGATACTGTCGCCTCTTGGAGCTCCAGTAACTGGATGAAACTCAACGCTAAAAAGTGTAAAGAAATGCTAGTATGCTCTCTCAAGGAACCCACAGAACTCCCTCATTTGAAGATCGGCGATCAACAATTAGAGCTTGTAACTTCACACAAAGTACTTGGCCTGGTGATTCAGAAGAACTTAAATTGGAACAATCACATTGAAGCTACTGTCACCAAGGCTTCTAAACGCCTACAAATACTCGTAGCACTCCGTCGAGGGGGTGTGGAGATGAATGATTTAACCACTATCTATATCTCCCTGATACGATCCGTTCTTGAATATTGCTGTGTAGTATGGCACCACGCCCTCCCCTCCTACCTTTCACAAGAGCTAGAACGAATACAGAAGCGTGCTCTTAAAATCATAGTACCTACTTTATCTTACCCAGAAGCTCCGCAGTTCCTTAATTTCAGAACATTAGTTGAAAGACGTAGTGAACTTTGTGTTAAAACTCTTGAAAATATCTCAAGAGGAGGGCCACTTTTTAAACATCTCCCGAAAGAAAGAAAGCAAGTGCATCAGTATCAATTGAGGAACGCTAGCAACTTTTCAGCAACTAAATGCAGGACCGAAAGACTGCGCCGCATCCTTTACCCAAGGTCTATTTTAGCCTTCAACAAATAATAGTTTCTTTTTATATATATTTGCATACCCACATTGTTAAATGTTAATTCTTAAGTATTCAATTAATTATCTTGTATTTCTAAACCCATTGGAGCACAGTCCCTGTCCACGCATGTAATTTTATATATTTGTTGAATAATTGTAACCACATTGTAATTCAGATTTTCTGTGAAAATGTGAGAAATAAACTTATCTACCTAAATTAACAAATATTTGACATATTTCTTATGTGAATAGGTGATAATCTACTTAGCGTGTGGACGTTTCCGTGGAAACGGCCCATTTAGCCTGATCTATCGGTGAATACCTCTGTGTAGATCCATTTAGACCAAGTGTTGTAATTGCCTTTCTCCTCTTTTTTCAATTTGATTTATTTCGATTATTCAACATTTACTGTACTTGATTAATGTCTCTTTTACATCACTGGTTTCGCATAATTTAATGGCAACGCAGTCGAGATGTTGTTAGTGGCTTAGCTTAGTTTCCCACTATTTTATGAGGTGCACCGCCAATGCATTGATGAAAAGGCAATGTTTGTTCGTGGAGTTGTTTCCAGATTTTGGCATTTGTCGAATAAAATGGGAAGGTGGTCGCATTTTGCGTTGAACTACACTGGATCTGTTCAAGTTTTGTATCCATGAATGATTACAATTTGCTGTCAGTCAGGTTGCACTTAAAGACTGGGTAATTGATCTCTAACAAGTTACTTTGTCCAGTTGATATGAATTAATCCATAGTTAATAAAAGTTTTACAGTTTTCTCGAATCTTCGGCCGGATCGATATTCCCCACGGTATTTGTAATAAAGATCACTCCCAAGATAAGTGAGAAAGCAAGAAATCCTATATTTAATGGTTTCTTTATCTCTTTTTTTAAAATTTTACATTTGCGTATTGATTTACTTATTTATCTATTTACGTACCTATTAAGCAAGCTCATGAATTTAGTTATTTCCATTTATTGAGACTTTTTTCTCCGCTGGAGTCATAAGCTCTCAACTGTTTGCACGCTCAATATATCTGTTCGACAGGAATAATGTTCTGTAAGTTGTAACTTTGTTTCAAATGGTCAACCAATTATAAACGTTGATAGAATCAGAAGTCAACTCCTAAATCCAATATGAATGACAAAAAATATTATTATCGATTTTTATTAGAACTTTTTTTGGATTAATCCATAGATCCACAAAAGGTTTGTGTGTGTGAAGGCAAACTGAAGGACAAAACAAAAAGAGAGTTCTTGTCTTGTCAAGGTATCGATTTCTATTCATCTGCCGTCCAGATGAATTACATTTTTAACTACTTTGTTGTTATCCATGTCGTTCCGTGCTAAAGATATCAACAGCTCCGTTTCCTCAGATATATTTACGATTTAAGGTTGTGCGAATCACGGTAACTTTACATATTACGTTAGGCTCATCTATGCTAACAACGGTTCCAATATTTACTTCACGTACATCATTCCCGCATAGTAATTGTATATTCCAAGGCTGCCACATCTGTAACCATAAAGGGGAC